>NC_141041.1:45545000-45660000 GCF_052040795.2 Danio rerio | reverse complement strand
TTTGATTCATCATTTGCGATGTCGGTTTGAGGATTTGATTTATAGTTTGAGCATTTGATTTAATCTTTTAAGCGTTTGGATTTTTATTTTAATTTGGTTAGGAAAAAACTCCCAGAATTCTGTCATAACCTCAATAAATTGTAGGTTAGACATATATACATAAAATACGTTTAGGTGTTAATTCGACATTATTATTAGACTGAAATGTGCGAAGTCTTTGTGTTTGTGCCAGGGCAGAAGCAGACAGACGCTCGCGACAGAGAAGTCGTTGCCACGGCAACCGGAGGAATGATGCAAACGGAGGCTGGACGATGACGGACTTCACTCGACTTCATGACGGCAGGAATTAAGGTGGACCAACAAAACGCTCACACATGCTCAGCTCCTTTACTGACCACAAACGAAGAGTTCCCGTACGGCTGCATGACTTATGTTTATGTTATAACGTTTAACGTAACAAACGCCTCGGCGTTAAGCTTGCTAATTGTGAAACGCGTGTGTGCAATTTTTTTTCCAGAAGCCTGTTATAAAGCTGTTACACTAAATTTTAACACACAATTCCTCTCGTAGCATAAAATACATAATCTCCAAAAGCACATTTTGAGGTATAGCCTAAAATAAAAGGTGGGTTGAATATGAATATGATGAAAACCAAGTGTCAGAAATGAATTTGCTTCACACTTTACAGATGCTGATTCTCTGCCTCATTGTGTGGAACAGATTGGAGACACTAATTCCTCTCAGAAACACGTCACAGTTTGATTAATGAACAGTACAATACTAATCTCAGCTGTGTGTATATAGTACATATATAAAGCTGCCCTCCATTTAAAATATTGCCACCTGCATTATTATTATTATTATTATTATTATTATTATTATTATAGGGAGTGGATGGCTGTGTTTGCCTTCGTCAGCTGTATGTTCAGCCATCCTTAAGGCACCACCATGAGCTCGGTGGGGGCAAAGAGAGCGAGCGATGGGGTGAAGGAGGGAGAATCGCTGCAGGCATTACTGAATTACAGAATCCAGAGAGAGAGAGACGCATTGATGGACAGAGAAAAAGAGAGAATCTACGTTACTCTCAGCTTGATGGAACGACAGTGAACACAATAGACAACAGAAGAGCTTAATTCCACAAGCCTCAGACAAAAAGACAGAGATGCTGCTGATTAGACAGCAGTGAAATTACCTGAGGGAGGAGATAAACGGAGAGAGAAGAAGAGTGTGGGCTTTAATCCTCTTGGCATGCGAGTGTATCTCCTGCTGTTTGGCACTGAGTGCAGTGGTCACCCTGTGTGTGAGTGTGTGCCGCAGAGTTTGTCGGTGGTGCTGGGACGCTTTGGACTGGAATGCATCTGAGCTAACCTCGGGGGGCTTTCGGCAAGACACCATGCTGGGCAAGGATTACATGCTCGCCATCATCATCGTCAACTATGATGGTAGGTGCATGAATGCATTTACTCTTTCTCCTCTTCTTTGTTCTGCCTCACTGCTCTCTCCACTTTTGTGCAGTGCAGGCTGGAGCGGTCAGAGTAAGCAGAAAAGAGTTTCCCTTCAGCTACAGGATTGTTTACATGCTCGCTAATGTACTTTAATTACAGGTGCTCTGTCATACTAGACCCACCCAGCTGTTTGAAGACCCTTCTTTTGACACACTTAGTGAAATGTAATTAATTATACAGATTAATCACACTCAAATCCCGAACTCTAAAAAGTTGGCCTGTTGATATTATTGAAAATGCGTCGTTTTTTTGCTGGAGACCAGGGCTAAACTCATACATTCATGGACAGTGTGTATGTGACCTGTGTGGTTTTGTTGGGATTATGCATCTGTTGGAGGATTAGTTTATAGAAACAGAGCAGCATAATTTAACTCACATCACGAGGCACTAGATAAACCAGTAAACTCCTTTTTTTGTTTGAATATTTTTTATAAATTTTCAATTAAATCCATTTACAAACCCTTCAACCCCTAGAAGAGAACAAAACAAAGCTGTCGATCACTTCAGTCTAAAATTACAAGTATTTGGAGAAACATAGCAATGTACATAATTATAATAATTATAAAAACAACAAAAAACAAAAACGAAAAAAAAAAAAATTAACCCTCTACCGCACGCATTATGATAAACCTGTAAAAAAATATTTGACTCGATATTTGAAGTGCTGTAAAAAAAAAAAATAAATAAATAAATATATATATATATATATATATATATATATATATATATATATATATATATATATATATATATATATATATATATATATATTCATATATATATATATATATATATATATATATATATATATATATATATATATATTCATATATATATATATATATATATATATATATATATATATATATACATATATATATATATATATATATATATATATATATATATATATATATATATATATATTTATATATATATATTAAAAAAAAATTTTAAGGTACTTTATGAAATGTTGCCATCTGGCAACAACGTCCGACAGTGGATCTACCTGAGAAATTTCAAGTGTAAAACTTTCCTTATAATTAATAATTGTTTTGTTTGAAATAATTTAATTGGTGTTGCAGCATTATGAGCTTTAACACAGAACTTATAAATAACACCTTATACATACTTTACCACAACTCATATTCCAACAGCTTTCATTTATTCTATTCTTTTTTTGCTGAATATTATTGAAAACAATTATAATATTGTATTATCATATATACAACATACAGTAAATATAAATATTTTCTCCAGTAAATATTATAACAAATAAATAACAAGTCTAGTATATCCAGATGCATCAGAATGATGTAGCTACTAGCTAACAATGTTTATATATATTATACTATATACTATACTACGCCTGTCTTATCTGTCTCTTACCTGAACTGTCTCTATCCACTGTCCAGTCTGCATCCTTCTCATGGTCACTAAAACCCATCTCACCCTCACTTTCATCTGCAGGAATAGTCAGTTCTGTTCTTTTCTTCTTTAAGTTACCACAGAACATGGTGGTGCTCGCTAATACACTGTTCATTGATATCTGTTCAAAAGTAGTATTGTCATTAAAACTAGATTTTAGCCCTATGCAAATGCCATTAACACATGAATAATCAACATTATATTACTAGCATTCATGTTGTTATTGTTACAACTTAAAAGTTCACAGGTGACCTTGCTAGCTAGCTAACCCATTGCTATATTGCATGTTCCACTATTGCACCGTGTTTCCATTTGGTAACACATTTGATTGATTTACAAAAAACTAATTAGATTTTTTTTTTAAATTTGAGTTGTGAATATGTCATCATAACTTACTGGAGGTGATGTTTCAGATTGTTTTGTGAATCTGACATAATTTGATCCTTTGCTTTTACTGACGTTTACATTTGCATTTAGCAACTACTCGACAATAAACGGCAGTCTGTCAGAAATCACGCTACAGAAAAACACTGCATGTCATGTGACTTAACCAAAGCACATCATTGGCTACTCTAAGGTCTTTTTTTTTTCAACAAAAAAAAAATAATAAAAATATGTCGGCCTTAAAGAAACAGTGGCAGGGAAATGAACATGAGTATCATGTTACCATATGGTTACGCCGTGCAGTAGAGGGTTAATTAATTAAATTAAATATATAGTTGAAGTCAGAATTCTTAAACTCTATGTTTTTTTTTTTTACGAATTTCTGTTTAACGGAGAGAATATTTTTTCAACACATTATTAAACATGGGCGAGGCAGTGGCACAATAGGTAGTGCTGTCGCCTCACAGGCTGGTTCGAACCTTGGCTCAGTTGGGGTATCCGTGTGGACTTTGCACGTTCTCCCTGCCTTCGCGTGGGTTTCCTTCGGGTGCTCCAGTTTCCCCCACAGTCCAAAGACATGCGGTACAGGTGAATTGGGTTGGCTAAATTGTCCGGATTGTTTGTGTGGATGTGTGTGTGGATGTTTCCCAGAGATAGGTTGTGGCTGAAAGGGCATCCGCTGCGTAAAAACCTGCTGGATAAGTTGGCAGTTCATTCCGCTGTGGCGACCCCGGATTAATAAAAGTACTAAGCTGACAAGAAAATGAATGAATGAATGGATGATAACAGCCTTTGCGCCTACTAGTACGTGGCGAAGACCCCTACTGGCCCATATCTATCAGTTGATAACCATTGATAATGCCCTTGAATTTCTTTCAACAGAAACAGGTCAACAGAAATGTCTGTGATTGAATTTTTCTCGATGCTCCAAATCATAAAGAGCGCAAACAAAAATTCATGGCTTTATTTTTTATAAAATGATATTATTGTGATCTTAGGCTGTTGACCAGAAAACCATCACATTGAATCATGTAATTTCCGTATTCTGTTCACAGAATAGCGATTGAGATGTGGTGTAGTAAAATTATCATCTAAATTTCTTTTAAAGAGCATTTATTTTTCATTTAACTATGAGTAATTAATTATAATATATTATAACTGACAAAATAATTTTGATTTAAGTGATTTTGATTTTATTTAAAAACAAAAACAATGTACCAATAATATTAAAAATTAAGTAATAAGTAATAATAATGTTCCAACTCAGAACCAGTGAAATACACCCATAAATAAGATTATAAAGTAAGCTTGTATTATACGTTGATGTGAATTTTAACCTTAAATTGTGATGTTTATAATATATAAACATATTAAAATACATATATATATATATATATATATATATATATATATATATATATATATATATATATATATATATATAGTATAAATATATATAATATATAAAAAAGGACACATTATATACCAAATACCCAGCTGTACGTAGGCAGAAATTGTCCTCGACGCGTCCTCTCCACGTCATCGCTCTTAAAATAACTTCCGATAAACACAGAGAGGAGGTGTGTATGTGTGTGTGTGACAAAGGGTGTGTTTGTCTGTTGTCTGTGTATGAGAGACAGTGAATGATGGAGCAGCTTCTGGAATTGCAAAGGCAAAGACAGTAAGCGTTCAGACACAATGCTGATTGGTGCTGACTGTACGCTGAGGGCAGGGGCTTCTGTAAATATACAGGAATTGATTGCATTTGAGTCAAATTTTTCTTGTTTCATCAATATTGTTGTGCTTTCGGTAGCTGAAATACTGTCTGCCATCCTGTGAAGACGTCTTCATAAGCATGCTTAAAAGGAAATGCTGTGTCTTCCTTCCTGATTTATTGAAGGCGCATGGATTAAGTCCCAGATGGACAATTAGATCCACCTCGAGTCTTAATCTTCCCAGTCTGACCTCACACGGACATAACAGCACTGAGATTATCTGACCACTGACATAACGTCACTGGGATTATGTTTTCTTTTTTTTCTTTTTTTTGACGTAGCTTCAATTATCTTCTCGCTCATCGCTCCTTCTCCCTTTTTTTCCAATAGTATTCAAACATAGATGTATTTGAGCTGTCTTATTTTTCCGACATAACTCCTGCTTCCTTTGCATGAAAACATAGATATTTACATTAGATGTTGCCTACCCTGTTGTTGTCTATTGGAAGGTGTGTGTCAATAGAGCCGCCATTTTAGTACAGGGTAGAGCTCCTTTGAAATGAATGTGGGACCAAGCTGCAATGGAGGACTGTGGCCATCCAGAGCCAGATATATATGTATATATGCACATATATACAAATATTTATGATCGGGAGTTTTCCCGGTGGTCATTATGCAAATTGTTTTTTTTTTTAAATTACGAAATTTATAATTAGACATCACTTTTCTGCAGTCCTGCATTCCTGACAGAAGCATCTGTTTGTGTGCATGGAAATGTACTATCCTTCCTCTTTGTTAAATTTGATCGAATTCGTATCCTAAAACACACCCCCTCTCCCGCGTTCACTTCTCATTGTAACGGAGGGAGCGATTCGTTTGTGAATTAATCTTTGTTATGAAAAACTCATTCACTAAGTTTCTGGCAGTGCAGCGTCTTGTTGTCATATTTTATTTACATTGTTTGCTTATTTTATTCAACAAAAGTAGCAAAAACCTGGTATTGAGTGCAAGTTGGTGCTTTGCCTTATGGCAAATATTCATTCATTCATTCTCTTGTCGGCTTAGTCCCTTTATTAATCCGGGGTCGCCACAGCGGAATGAACCGCCAACTTATCCAGCAAGTTTTTACGCAGCAGATGCCCTTCCAGCTGCAACCCATCTCTGGGAAATACACACATTCACACACACACTCACACACTACGGACAATTTAGCCTACCCAATTCACCTGTACCGCATGTCTTTGGACTGTATAGGGGAAACCGGAGCACCCGGAGGAAACCCTTGCGAAGGCATGGAGAACATGCAAACTCCACACAGAAATGCCAACTGAGCCAAGGCTCGAACCAGCGACCCAGCGACCTTCTTGCTGTGAGGCGACAGCACTACCTACTGCGCCACTGCTTTGCTTATGGCAAATATAAATATAAATAAATATATGCTAATATACTGCAAAAGTGTACGCAGCTTTGTTCACATTCGATATATTTGGCAACACAGTAGCAATGCTAAAAGTCTAGTCACATGTAAGGTATGTTTATACTATTTACTATAATTGGAAAACATTCTGACAGTTCACTTACATAACAACTGTTTTGGAGGCCTGAAATTTTTTACTTTCAAATTAGTGTCCGGAGTGGCACGATTGCACAGTGGATAGCGCTGTTGCCTCACAGCAAGAAGGTCACGGGGTTTCCCCCACAATCCAAAGACATGCGCTATTTGTAAATTGAATAAACTAAATTGTCCATAGTGTATGAGTGTGAATGAGTGTTTCCCAGTGCTGGGTTGCAGCTGGAAGGGCATCTTATGCGTAAAACATATGCTGGATATTGGCAGTTTAGCTCCTGATTGAAAAAGGGACTAAGCTAAAGAAAAATAAACGAAGGAATGAATGAATGAATGAATGAAGTAATGAATGAATGAAGGAATGAATGAATGAATGAATGAAGGAATGAATGAATGAATGAAGGAATGAATGAATGAAGGAATGAAGGAATGAATGAAGGAAGGAATGAATGAATAAATGAATGAATGAATGTAGGAATGAATGAATGAATGAAGGAAGGAAGAATGAATGAAGTAATGAATGAACAAATGAAGCAATGAATGAATGAATGAATGGATGAATGAATGAAGGAAGGAAGGAAGGAAGGAATGAATGAATGAATGAATGAATGAATTAATTAATTAATTAATTAATTAATTAATGAGGTGTTTTTTGGGAAAAAGAATACATCATGCACATTCATTTTATGTGTTCAGATTGTAGGCGTGCAAATATGGCAGATTACATGATAATTTTGTAACAGATTGCTTATTACTGCATTGACATGCATAATCTAATATTATTTTTGTCATTTTGTGGTTCTCTGACACGGATCATTTTGACAATGTTGTGAAACTTTTCCATTTTTAGTACATTGCTGTCAGAACAAACCCTTACTATTGTTTGATCATGTTTGTGGTTAAAATCCAATAATTTTTGCAGGAATCCATGTTGAAGTTTGTGTACTATGAACAACAGAAAGCTGCTTGGTTTAGCTTGTGTAAGTTATATTTTAAATGCTGTGAAAGAAAAGACAATGGACCATTTGGCAATGTAAACTGTAAATGTTTCTTTCAGAACTTTGCTATTGAAAGGAACTTGAAAATGAAAGATTTCCACATGCACATTTTGCTATTGTGTCAGATTTCACTATAGTGTGATGCATCTTATGCCTGTAGTAAGGGAGGGTATAACCCAGTTTTAAGAGCAGTCCAAAGCAAGAGTTATGAGTGCTGTGATCTCTCTGTTAATTGCACATCCAGATGTTTGTTCTTTACCTTTGGAAGGCCTTGCTCAGGGGCTCCTCAGCTGGATATCAAAGATGTAGAGAGTTCGGATCATTCACACCCCCACCATTAATTCCTGCCGGAACTGGGAAACTGGCAAACCTTTCGATTGCATGTCCAGTTCCCTAACCATTAACAACTGCCAGTTAGTCCAAAACTTATACTCTTGGTGTCCAGAGATGGTCTAGCACCTAAAGGCCAATTTATTCTTCTGTAATAAGTGCACGTTGTAGGTCAGGTGTTGTGTACACTTTACCATACCCTGATGCGCACTTTACAAAAATGTACAAATCGTGATGGTGCAGAGTGCAAGATCTGTCATTGTTCAGCTAGGTTGTGGCGATGAGGACGGGCAGAGCCGAGCGCAATGAGAGTGAACCGAGGCCAGTGGAGCAAGTGTTTAATAAAGCCTGGTTTATACTTCTGCGTCAAGTGACCGGCGTAACCAACGGTGCATGCAACGCACGTAGCTGTGCATTTATACTTCTGCGCGCTGTCTCTGTTGGTGTGCATTAACACTTCCGAAGTGCTAGTTGGCAGTGAGGTGTAAATGTTCCTCTGTGTCGAGTTTCTTCGCTGCTGTTTTGCTTTTCCTTAACACTTCCTGGATGTACAAGTGGCTCAAACTCGCTCATTTTGAGGCAGGAACAGGCGGACGTGCAACAACTTTAACCATGAGGTAAACACAAAACAAAACTTTCCATCCGGAGCTCCTTCACGGGACTTGTCAGCGCTACCAAGATGACCAATCACAGAACTCGTGTAGTTACATTTTTTGAGAGGTGCGAGGCCGACGGCCAAGGCGAAGGGCTATGCGTCAGCGCCGTAGCATACGCCAGCGTTTGACGCAGATGTATAAATCAGCCTTAAGTGTTGAATGCTGTGGAGTAGCTCCAGAAGGATACTTTTGTTTTGCGTTTACTTTATGTTTAAAGTTATACTTTTAAAGTTATCAGTTGGCTTGTTGATGTTCATCAGGTTCTACCTCTTTCTACCTTTGTTGTAAAGCTACTGCTAAAATAGCATTGCATGCATTTCCGGCATAGACCCCAAACATCGGCAAAGAAACTTAACACAGTGAGACATAAGCCCCTTTCACACATACAGACCTTTCCGGAAAATTATCGGCAATTTTCCGGAAAGGTTGTATGTGTGAACAGGTCCTTTTTGAAAATACCGGTAAATTCGTTCTGGCTATTTTCCGGAAAGAGAAGTTGTAACATTACTGGTAATTTGCCGGAATGCTGCGCTGTGTGAATGCAGACGGAAGATTGCCGGAATAAGCGCGTGCACGTCTAGAACGTGCTGACGTAAGACTTCTGCTTTAGCCAATCACAACAGTCAGACGCATTTACGTCCGCGCGGTTTATGAGAAAAGCCTTCAAATATTTTTCCAGACACATTTAGCTGTTAGTCAGATCACGTTTATATGTTCTTCTTAATGCCAACTGTGTAAATAATCATCGATGAGATGCTTATGATAAGCCGTTGTTTGTTTACCTTTAAACTTTGCGTGTGCCTGTGAAACAGCCTGTGAGCGCCTGCACACGCACATATTATGAACATCTCGACATGCGAAAGTGATCCTGCGAAAGTTGTTCACAATATTGATCATCCACAGAGTTTGTAATTTAGTCAAATGTTTACAAATACAAGCGCAGCCGTTTAAAGCTCATTTGTGGTGAATGATGTCAGAATTTACCGGTATTTTGGAATGGATGTGTGAATGCTCTTTTCCGGAAAATTTCCGTAACGTCCTCGCCTGTGTGAACAGCGCTTTTTTGAATATACCGGTAAAGTCGTTCCGGAAATTTTCCAGATATTTACCGGTATCACTGTGTGAAAGGGGCTATTGACAGTTGACATCGGCCTCTGGTGGATTTATGTGAGAACAACAGACGCAAATGGCACTCGCAAGAGAATTTTCAGACCTGAAAAAGCGTACACAGCGGCCTCTAGTGGATTCACGAAAACAAAAACTGCAAAAACAAAACCGTAGCTCCTGGGATATTTTGCTCTGTAGGGATGGTATACAGTTTAACCCAAAGAATGACCAGTCTGGTAGATGAAGAAGAGCTGGAGTCAGAGATTTAAAAAAAATAAATCAAGTTCACTGATAGTTTGCCGTTTCTTCAGCAGAAGCCAGCTTCAGCACTCGCAATGAGTTCCTAGGCCTCTCTGCTTACAATCACCAATCAATAACAATTATACTCTCACATAACGTCATTAACTGCGTCATACATATTGGTGTTCTAACCTGATTGGTTAAAACACAGATAGACTAGGAAAATTTCCACGTGGGGTTTGTGCGTACAATTCTGAACATTATCTTAAGCATAAACGTCAGACATCCCTTAGACTGATTAGAGCTGACTCCAGACCTGTGAAATAGATCAACAATTAAATAGAACACACACACTTAAAGTATTATTCACTTAAAGTTTCATATTCAAGGCTGAGAGTACTCTCAGCCGTCTTTATCAAAACTGGTTAAAAACTGGTATAATCTACATTCAGGCAGTTATATTCTTACTATACAAAGTCCATCTTGAATAAAAGTAGAATCACTTTAAAAGAATTAACCGTAAAAATAACAAAATCACTTTAGACATTTTAGATAGTATTAACTACTAGAAATAACAATAGAAACAGTTGATTCCAGTCCTTAGCCCTCAGTTCCACTCAATGTCTCCGTGACCTCTGACCTTATTTGGTGGCTTCTGAAAATAGTTATAAAGAGACAGGCAAATGCACTGAACATTCTTATATTAAGCAATGTGTTAACTTATTCATTAATTAAAATCGATTCACAGTTAATACTCAAAAGATCAAATAATTATCGTCACGGTTTATGGATCTGTGTGTTCCTCCTGTATGTTAAGTATCTTGCCTTGTGTGTTGTCATGTGTGAGGGTGTGTGTTTGTTTACCTTTTGTGTTGACAGCGTGCTATAGGATCAGCTGATGTCATCAGCTGACTTAATCATCTTCCAGCTGGTCCTTATTTGCCCGGCTATATATTTCCTCATGTGGTATGTTCTGGTTATCAGTCCGTTGTTTGTCTTGTTTCTGTCTGTTGTTTTCCAGAATCCTTCGTTGTTCATTGAAGTCTTAATTGTGACCCGTGGCTCTCTTGTTTTGAGCTTTCTTGTCTCCAGTTCACTCCAGTGATATACTTTGTTACATTTTTTCCTTTTATTAAACACTTGCAATTGGATCCTTTTCGTCGAGTGTCGTGACAAATTATATTTAATAAAAAAATTATGAGAAACAAGATGATGAGAAAAGGATAATCGTTGGTCCATGATGAGATGGATTGGAAAGCAGAAATCTGAATCCTTCAGCTAGAAATGTATATTGGGTATGTAATCAAAATGAGCTTGGGTTGCTTAAAACAGAAATATAATTCAGGCATATCTCAAGAGCCTTTAGTGTACTTGTTTTCCAATACAGAAAAACTGGTCTGAATCCTGTTCGGAGCAGGAAAGATAGTACTGAATGATAGTAATAACACAATAACAAAATGCTTGAAAGCTTTTAGAGCATATTGCAATTGTTTTTCAACCGCCCACAATGACCTAGCGATGTGCTCAAGCAAACACAGATCGTCAGAACATCGTCAGAAGTGCTTAATGATAACTTTATATGACACTTTTATTGTTGACACCATCTTAGGGCTCTATTTTGACGGTCCATGCGCAGAGCACAAAACGCAGGGCGCAAACGCTTTCAGGGCATGTCAGGACGCGTTTTTGCTAATTTAAGGACGGGAAATCTGCCTTGCGCCAAGGCGCATGGTCTAAAAGGTTTGAGTTCATTTTCTTAATAAGTTATAGGTGTGTTTTGAGAATAAACCAATTAGAGTCTCTTCTCCCATTCCCTTTAAGACCCAGCTGCGTCGCGCCAAGAGCGCATTCGCTATTTACAGGACGCAAAGTAAGTCTAAGTGGAAAAAATGAGCATTTCACTAGCAAACAGTTCACAGTTAACAGTTTTTTAACAGAAAACAACAGAGCATCTACTGCGTGAGAATGAGAGATAATGGATCACTTTCACTTTCGCTCTTGGATAGGGAAATCTTTACACAGACATCAATTAGCCTATAAATAATTCATTTCGTTTGTTAAGCGCAAAGATTTGTTTCAAAACTATTTCTTAATTCAGTTATAATTATTCAGTTATAAAAAGCCTCCCGAGATGAAGAAGACATAAAAGCAGTGATTTTTCATATTTATGTAGGCTACAAAATAATATGTTTTGTAATATTTTAATCCTTTATATTTATATCCTATATATATCCTTAATATTAAAATTTTTTCATATGTAAAGATATTTGCCTATTGCTCTCTTGTGCGTATTAAGCAGTGCGTAAGCGAGACGCAACTCTGCGCCGGAGTTTAGACCGGGTTAGTTTTGGTCTAATGAAAAATCTATTATAGATTCTCAGAATAGCAACGCGCCAGCGGTGCGCCTCAGAACGCCTTCCTTTTTATACCAGAACGCCTATGGGTGCACATATGAGTGCTAATGCATTTGCTATTTAAACAGCGTAGTTCAACGCCTCAAAACGACTCTTGGCCAAGATGAAACTACCAAAAGATTATTGTGCCGCGCCTTGCGCCCCACTGCGCCGGGTGTATGATAGGGCCCTTAGACACAAACAGGCACAGTCCCTATATAGCAGTTGCCATAGGGACTGATCATGCAGTACAGGTTTTCTCAGGAGATCATCAATAATTCACAAACATCCTCTTCTCAACCCCCCCCCCCCCCCACCCCCTTCCCCCCACGTGTTTTCATCATTCAATCTGTTGTTATCGCTTCATCCTCATGAGCCTTCAAGTTGTTAGTGGGTGCTTCATGGGAACTGCGGCACCACCTACACGCGCAATGCTGTTATACCACAGTTACAGGAAGTTAGGCCATGACTTGCTCAAGCTATACCACAATGCTTTTAAGATTTTATACTCCACGATTTTTCTGAAACCACAGACTTGCATTTCACATTTGGAAACGTATGCAATGCATATACAATAATGGAACGCATGTACAATATGCAGCAGGTACGCGATTCCTTTGAAGAAGATTGGTGTGTTGTACATTAGCAACCCCTTTTGTCTAATATCCATTAGTAGTCATCTGCTGGCCTCTGAGCAAACAGTAACCAATGAGGCATCTGCGTTTTACAAATCACACCGTTATTAAAACTGCCTTCAGCTCCAAACACAGCAGATGTCATTTTAGGAATGAGGATCACAATTAGACTGAGAATAGCCTTTCTTTTTTCCTCAGCCTTTTCTGTCTGTGTTTTATTTCTGCCAGCTGACAGCGCAGCTAGCCAGTTCCAAACACTAAAAATGTCATGGCAACACAGAGTGATTATTATGGGCTGTCAGGAACGGAGGCGAGAGGTGGCTTGTGAAAAAGAGAAGAGTTCGATCCGGACATGATTGATGCTCTCCGCGGAGGGTAGTGGAAGACACACAAACAGAAGACACTTACACTGTCATTCGCTATGACGGCATAAGGAGAAGATATAAAACATATTGAGACAGTTCAGGGGAATATTGCTATGGCTTGATCAATAATATGCAGGCTCTTGGAAATTCGTCATGATGGTTTGAGAATTTATCTACGGACTGTCTGCTGATCATTAGCGACCCTCGGGATGGGGACAAGATTAATTGGACTGAAGCAGATTTGAGGTGTTGGTTTAGAGGTTAAACCCACAGGCCTTTGTGTTGTAAGATTATTGTGGCATTAGCGGTTCTCTACAAGCTCTCAAATCTGTCTAAAGCAAAGGCGAGTAATACCCTCTTTTCTTTCCTTAACTTAGCGCTTCATCAGACCTGTTTTTACAGCACTACACACTCAGAAAATATACACTACTGTGGCTACCACTCAATGGTTTTTGGTCAGTAAGTGTATTTAGTTAACCTATTTTCCAGAAAGACAAAATAGTAGTTATGTAGCTTATTGTAACCTTATTGTAGGTATGTATACAAAGTGTAGTATTAAATCTTTATAAAGTTCTAAGATGTACAATATTAATGCTCTTTACATTTACACTCAAAAATATTTTTGTTGCTTGTTCAAACTGCTTATTTAAAATGAGCTAAAACAACACAATTGAGACTTACTTGAGATTTCATTGACACATCTTAATTGTGTTTTGTTCAATCTACTTAAATTTCATTGATTAATTTTTTTAACCAGGGGTCACCAAAGTAAAATTAATCGGCAACTTATACAGCAAATGTTTTACACAGCGGAGACACTTCCAGATGCAACCCAACACTGGGAAACACCCATACACTCTTGCATTCACACAATAGGGTCAATTTTAGCTTATTCAATTCACCTACAGTATAGCGCATGTCTTTGGACTGTAGGGAAACGGGAGCACCCGGAGAAAACCCACGCGAACATGGGGAGAACATGCATACTCAACACAGTAATGCCAACTGACCCAGCCTGGACTCGAACCAGTGACCTTCTTGCTGTGAGGCGATCGTATTATCCACTGCGCCACCCCACTTAAATTTCTAAAAACTAATAGGTTAATTGAATACGTTCATGTTGTCCCAACACAAATCGATTGTGTGGAACCCAGCATTGTTGTAGATAGTCCACAAATAGGCAGTAAAATATCGATTTTTTTAATTTTTAGATTTGTCTGATGTTTGAGAAAATATAAAGCGAGACTATATCAGTTTTTTCACTGTTTTTTTTTCACATTTTGCTGAAAAGTACCATAAAATTGTGTGGCGTGACATAGCAAAAACGAAGAAAAACAACATTTAATACTGTATGAATCACATGAGAGATTGTGTTTATCTTTATTGTTGGACACTTGGCGACACGGTGGCGCAGTAGGTAGTGCTGTCGCCTCACAGCAAGAGACAGTCTCACAGTCCAAAGACGTGGTATCAGTAAATTGGGTTGGCTAAATTGTCCATAATATATAAGTGTAAATGAGTTTGTATGGATGTTTCCCAGAGATGGGTTGCAGCTGGAAGGGCATCCGCTGTGTAAAACATGTGCTGGATAAGTTGGTGGTTTATTCCGCTGTGACAACCCATGATTAACAAAAGAGACTAAGCCGAAAAGAAAATAAGTGAATGCATGAATGCTGGACACTTATCTCCATAAAGCGCTGTTTATTTCATATGAAATTATGATTTTTTTTCTATGACTTGTTGCACATTTTCACTAAATAGAGAAAGTAAAAAAAAAATCATTTTGAAAACGAAATGCATTGATTTTATTTTTTTGCTGTTTGAAACAACTAACACTCATTTGGGGGATGGTGGGTCTCTAGCGGGGGGGGTCTTTGGAACGACCGCTGGCAAACGCTATGGATGAGCTCACCGGGGGCGTTGGTTGGACCAGGGGGAGAGCTCACCAAGCCATGCCCGGGAAGAGACCACTCTCTCCGGCATGACCCGCGCCTGGAGGGGGGGTAGCGCGTCCCTGGGTTTCGCTGACCTGCCGTCGAGGTTTCGATAACAGACTCAAATGAAGGACTTAGTGCAATTTTCGATTTCGCGGTTGAACGAACCAGGGGTCTAACGAGGGCCCCGTTGCCCCAAAACAAGCGTTCAAATCCGGGCAAACCAAATGCGCACTGCTGCCCTGGTCCTTCCAAGGATCCAGGCCTCTTGGCCAGCAAAGCTAACCCGAAAACAAGCGTTCAAACCCGGGCAAACCAAATGCGCACTGCTGCCCTGGTCCTTCCAAGGATCCAGGCCTCTTGGCCAGCAAAGCTAACCCGAAAACAAGCGTTCAAACCCGGGCAAACCAAATGCGCACTGCTGCCCTGGTCCTTCCAAGGATCCAGGCCTCTTGGCCAGCAAAGCTAACCCGAAAACAAGCGTTCAAACCCGGGCAAACCAAATGCGCACTGCTGCCCTGGTCCTTCCAAGGATCCAGGCCTCTTGGCCAGCAAAGCTAACCCGAAAACAAGCGTTCAAACCCGGGCAAACCAAATGCGCACTGCTGCCCTGGTCCTTCCAAGGATCCAGGCCTCTTGGCCAGCAAAGCTAACCCGAAAACAAGCGTTCAAATCCGGGCAAACCAAATGCGCACTGCTGCCCTGGTCCTTCCAAGGATCCAGGCCTCTTGGCCAGCAAAGCTAACCCGAAAACAAGCGTTCAAATCCGGGCAAACCAAATGCGCACTGCTGCCCTGGTCCTTCCAAGGATCCAGGCCTCTTGGCCAGCAAAGCTAACCCGAAAACAAGCGTTCAAATCCGGGCAAACCAAATGCGCACTGCTGCCCTGGTCCTTCCAAGGATCCAGGCCTCTTGGCCAGCAAAGCTAACCCGAAAACAAGCGTTCAAATCCGGGCAAACCAAATGCGCACTGCTGCCCTGGTCCTTCCAAGGATCCAGGCCTCTTGGCCAGCAAAGCTAACCCGAAAACAAGCGTTCAAACCCGGGCAAACCAAATGCGCACTGCTGCCCTGGTCCTTCCAAGGATCCAGGCCTCTTGGCCAGCAAAGCTAACCCGAAAACAAGCGTTCAAATCCGGGCAAACCAAATGCGCACTGCTGCCCTGGTCCTTCCAAGGATCCAGGCCTCTTGGCCAGCAAAGCTAACCCGAAAACAAGCGTTCAAATCCGGGCAAACCAAATGCGCACTGCTGCCCTGGTCCTTCCAAGGATCCAGGCCTCTTGGCCAGCAAAGCTAACCCGAAAACAAGCGTTCAAATCCGGGCAAACCAAATGCGCACTGCTGCCCTGGTCCTTCCAAGGATCCAGGCCTCTTGGCCAGCAAAGCTAACCCGAAAACAAGCGTTCAAATCCGGGCAAACCAAATGCGCACTGCTGCCCTGGTCCTTCCAAGGATCCAGGCCTCTTGGCCAGCAAAGCTAACCCGAAAACAAGCGTTCAAACCCGGGCAAACCAAATGCGCACTGCTGCCCTGGTCCTTCCAAGGATCCAGGCCTCTTGGCCAGCAAAGCTAACCCGAAAACAAGCGTTCAAACCCGGGCAAACCAAATGCGCACTGCTGCCCTGGTCCTTCCAAGGATCCAGGCCTCTTGGCCAGCAAAGCTAACCCGAAAACAAGCGTTCAAATCCGGGCAAACCAAATGCGCACTGCTGCCCTGGTCCTTCCAAGGATCCAGGCCTCTTGGCCAGCAAAGCTAACCCGAAAACAAGCGTTCAAACCCGGGCAAACCAAATGCGCACTGCTGCCCTGGTCCTTCCAAGGATCCAGGCCTCTTGGCCAGCAAAGCTAACCCGAAAACAAGCGTTCAAACCCGGGCAAACCAAATGCGCACTGCTGCCCTGGTCCTTCCAAGGATCCAGGCCTCTTGGCCAGCAAAGCTAACCCGAAAACAAGCGTTCAAATCCGGGCAAACCAAATGCGCACTGCTGCCCTGGTCCTTCCAAGGATCCAGGCCTCTTGGCCAGCAAAGCTAACCCGAAAACAAGCGTTCAAATCCGGGCAAACCAAATGCGCACTGCTGCCCTGGTCCTTCCAAGGATCCAGGCCTCTTGGCCAGCAAAGCTAACCCGAAAACAAGCGTTCAAACCCGGGCAAACCAAATGCGCACTGCTGCCCTGGTCCTTCCAAGGATCCAGGCCTCTTGGCCAGCAAAGCTAACCCGAAAACAAGCGTTCAAACCCGGGCAAACCAAATGCGCACTGCTGCCCTGGTCCTTCCAAGGATCCAGGCCTCTTGGCCAGCAAAGCTAACCCGAAAACAAGCGTTCAAATCCGGGCAAACCAAATGCGCACTGCTGCCCTGGTCCTTCCAAGGATCCAGGCCTCTTGGCCAGCAAAGCTAACCCGAAAACAAGCGTTCAAATCCGGGCAAACCAAATGCGCACTGCTGCCCTGGTCCTTCCAAGGATCCAGGCCTCTTGGCCAGCAAAGCTAACCCGAAAACAAGCGTTCAAATCCGGGCAAACCAAATGCGCACTGCTGCCCTGGTCCTTCCAAGGATCCAGGCCTCTTGGCCAGCAAAGCTAACCCGAAAACAAGCGTTCAAATCCGGGCAAACCAAATGCGCACTGCTGCCCTGGTCCTTCCAAGGATCCAGGCCTCTTGGCCAGCAAAGCTAACCCGAAAACAAGCGTTCAAATCCGGGCAAACCAAATGCGCACTGCTGCCCTGGTCCTTCCAAGGATCCAGGCCTCTTGGCCAGCAAAGCTAACCCGAAAACAAGCGTTCAAATCCGGGCAAACCAAATGCGCACTGCTGCCCTGGTCCTTCCAAGGATCCAGGCCTCTTGGCCAGCAAAGCTAACCCGAAAACAAGCGTTCAAATCCGGGCAAACCAAATGCGCACTGCTGCCCTGGTCCTTCCAAGGATCCAGGCCTCTTGGCCAGCAAAGCTAACCCGAAAACAAGCGTTCAAATCCGGGCAAACCAAATGCGCACTGCTGCCCTGGTCCTTCCAAGGATCCAGGCCTCTTGGCCAGCAAAGCTAACCCGAAAACAAGCGTTCAAATCCGGGCAAACCAAATGCGCACTGCTGCCCTGGTCCTTCCAAGGATCCAGGCCTCTTGGCCAGCAAAGCTAACCCGAAAACAAGCGTTCAAATCCGGGCAAACCAAATGCGCACTGCTGCCCTGGTCCTTCCAAGGATCCAGGCCTCTTGGCCAGCAAAGCTAACCCGAAAACAAGCGTTCAAATCCGGGCAAACCAAATGCGCACTGCTGCCCTGGTCCTTCCAAGGATCCAGGCCTCTTGGCCAGCAAAGCTAACCCGAAAACAAGCGTTCAAATCCGGGCAAACCAAATGCGCACTGCTGCCCTGGTCCTTCCAAGGATCCAGGCCTCTTGGCCAGCAAAGCTAACCCGAAAACAAGCGTTCAAATCCGGGCAAACCAAATGCGCACTGCTGCCCTGGTCCTTCCAAGGATCCAGGCCTCTTGGCCAGCAAAGCTAACCCGAAAACAAGCGTTCAAATCCGGGCAAACCAAATGCGCACTGCTGCCCTGGTCCTTCCAAGGATCCAGGCCTCTTGGCCAGCAAAGCTAACCCGAAAACAAGCGTTCAAATCCGGGCAAACCAAATGCGCACTGCTGCCCTGGTCCTTCCAAGGATCCAGGCCTCTTGGCCAGCAAAGCTAACCCGAAAACAAGCGTTCAAATCCGGGCGAGGCCAGTGGTCTGAACACCATGGGAGTCAGGAGTCCATGGCAGGCCACCGCGCGCAAAGGCCTATTTGGGTCACCAACGGTAAGCGATGGGTCAGAAAGAGCCAGGGGGGGGTCTTTGGTGATCAGTGCTTGCCCGGGATAAGTGAGGGTGTATTGGGCAGAGAGCGCGTGACATGAAGCCTCGGAGGCCAATGGTTCACCAGCGGCACCATTTACGCACCAGCTGAGACCTAAGTGCGCTCACCGGGGGCGTTGGTTGGACCAGGGGGAGAGCTCACCAAGCCATGCCCGGGAAGAGACCACTCTCTCCGGCATGACCCGCGCCTGGAGGGGGGGTAGCGCGTCCCTGGGTTTCGCTGACCTGCCGTCGAGGTTTCGATAACAGACTCAAATGAAGGACTTAGTGCAATTTTCGATTTCGCGGTTGAACGAACCAGGGGTCTAACGAGGGCCCCGTTGCCCCAAAACAAGCGTTCAAACCCGGGCAAACCAAATGCGCACTGCTGCCCTGGTCCTTCCAAGGATCCAGGCCTCTTGGCCAGCAAAGCTAACCCGAAAACAAGCGTTCAAACCCGGGCAAACCAAATGCGCACTGCTGCCCTGGTCCTTCCAAGGATCCAGGCCTCTTGGCCAGCAAAGCTAACCCGAAAACAAGCGTTCAAATCCGGGCAAACCAAATGCGCACTGCTGCCCTGGTCCTTCCAAGGATCCAGGCCTCTTGGCCAGCAAAGCTAACCCGAAAACAAGCGTTCAAATCCGGGCAAACCAAATGCGCACTGCTGCCCTGGTCCTTCCAAGGATCCAGGCCTCTTGGCCAGCAAAGCTAACCCGAAAACAAGCGTTCAAATCCGGGCAAACCAAATGCGCACTGCTGCCCTGGTCCTTCCAAGGATCCAGGCCTCTTGGCCAGCAAAGCTAACCCGAAAACAAGCGTTCAAATCCGGGCAAACCAAATGCGCACTGCTGCCCTGGTCCTTCCAAGGATCCAGGCCTCTTGGCCAGCAAAGCTAACCCAAAAACAAGCGTTCAAATCCGGGCAAGGCCAGTGGTCTGAACACCATGGGAGTTAGGGGGTACACGGGAGTCAAGGGTCCATTTCTGAGCTGCTAACCCGTCTCCCAGCGTCCATCACCCCGCAGCAAACATAAGACCCCATCGCAGACGGAGGCTAGAACGACGTGCGGCTGGTGCCCCATACACGAGCCCAGGGCCGGTGGTGACCCATTCACAAACCCAAAGACCGATTGGGTCACCAGCGGTACGTCTTGGCCAGTTGGGTCACCAGCAGCACGTCTGTCTGATCCATGCGGTTTGGAGGAGTTAGTGTCCCCGGGCTTAATAGTGGGGTGCCCGGGCACGGCTGGTGATTAGGTGCAAATCTAGGGGGTCCTTTGGAACCAGCGCTTGCCGCCGGAGAGTGCGTGTACCTCGGGCAGAGCGTGCAGGGCACGCCCCCCCCCCCAACGCTGGATCTCAGAGGCCCCAGGCCAGGGAGAGGGGCTGGGGTCGCTCCCCGAGAAGGGTGTGTGTGCCCCGGGCAGAGCGCGCGGGGCACAGGCCTCCCCAACGCTGGATCTCAGAGGCCCCAGGCCAGGGAGAGGGGCTGGGGTCGCTCCCCGAGAAGGGTGTGTGTGCCCCGGGCAGAGCGCGCGGGGCACAGGCCTCCCCAACGCTGGATCTCAGAGGCCCCCATTAATGGTTCACCAGCGGCTCCATCGATGGTTCACCAGCGGCACATCTTTACGCATCTAGCGCCAAAGGTCCAACAGGAATACGTTATGCCTGGCGCTCACCGGGGCGTTGGTTAGACCCAGGCCCGAGCCCACCAAACCATGCCCGACGGGAGACCACCCTTCCCGGCCTACTTGTCGGGACGTCCCGCGCCTGGAGGTTTTTGCCCGACACCCACAATCTCTGACCTGCCATCAGGGTTTCGGGGAAGGCGTAAAAATATGGACTTAGTCTCTGACAGTCCAGTCGCCAGACCCCACGGTGACTGATCGATAGGAGCTAGTGTGGCGCCCCAGGGGCTAGGCCCCCACCCAGGCCCCCCAAAGCACCAATGGGGTCGGCCTCTATGGGTGTGGCAGATCCTCCCCGTCCTGGGCGCTGTATCAGGGAGGCGTGGGGGTGTCCCTCCGCACACAGCGCCCCCCCCCCTTCCCGCCCCGATCTGTGGGTAAAGGACCCAGATGGCCCGTCTGGCTAAATGACCCAGAGCTTGTCTGCTGCTCAGCCCGCCCGCCAGCCCGCCCCCCTGGACTCCGTTTCCCCCGCGCCGATACTCGGCCCGTGCCCCCGCCCCACGCCCCTCGCCCTGCGAGGGCTGGGGGATGTTCGGTGGGTTCGGTCGAGTCACCCGGCGTGGTGAATCGAGGCCCCAGGGGCAGCGTAGGGAACGAGCTGGTGTGGGCTTCGATTCTACCCCCGCCCGAGTGTGTGCGTCTGCATCCCGTCCGTCCGCCCGCCCGCCCGCAACGCCGCCCACCCCCTGGGTTTATCCTTGCTGGCTCCCGGCTGACCCCCACCCCGCCTACCCTGCTCCCGGGGGAGTGAGGGTGGTTGGTTGGGAGGGGAAGCTAGTGGACTCCGGCGAGGTGAAACGTGCCAGGGTCAGTGGTGCCGGGGTTACGGGCTGTCTGAACTCCCCTTTCGATGGTTGGTGCGTATCCCATGTTGGTTGTAGCAGGTCACAAAAGCTCCCGCGGCTGGCGCGTGTGGAGCTGTCCCCCCCCCGATGGGGCTCAAACAATCAATCCCCTTTTTGGGGTGGAAAAAGTGAACGTGGATGGCTGTGGAAAAGCTCCCGCTGGCCAGAACAGCAAAATGAAGGGGGGATAGGGAGTGAGGTGGGACACCCCTTCCCCAACTCGAGTCGTGACAAGAGAGAGAGGTGTCGAACCGCTGACCGGGGTAACGATGAAGGGGCGGTGGGGTGAATTGTTTAACGGGACACCCCCTCTGGTTCCTTTGAAAAGGGGGGAAGGGAGTGAGGTGGACACCCCTCTCCCCCCTACTTGAGAAGTCGTAACAAGAGAAGGCTTGAACCGAATGGATCTCCGTAGGGCATCGGCTTACACCTCCTGGTGCGGGGGGGGTGTCCTTCCCCTTTAAGAAATACGGGTCCACCAACGTCATGACGCGGAAGTGGACGCCGCCTCCGGCCGCTTATTAACCGCCGCACGTGGCGTGCGGGCCCCTTTCCCCCTCTGCATTGGCTCTGGCACGGTCATGGCTGAATGTGCCCTATGCTTCAACGTGTACAGCCGGCTTGCGCCTCACCTGACGGCCGTTCACAAGGTGGCCAACTCGGACGAGAAGCGGCTGCTTCTCGCGCTGGCCGCCGGCCGCGTGGACACGCGGAAGACACCGTGCCCGGTCCCGGGATGTCGCCGGACGCCAGCCCGCCTAGACAGGCACTTGAGGCAGCACGCGGAGCTCTCGACCTCGGGAAGGAAAGAGGCTATGGGGAGGGCGAAACGCCGGAAAGTAGCTCGGGAGTTGCAGTGGCTGCGGTCCACCCAGCCTGCAATCCCTGTCGTGTCCCAGCTAGCATCGTCCTCCGAGGGGGAGCGGGACTCGGAGGACCCAGAGGCCGGCCGCCCGTGCGCCGACCGCGGCTGCAGGCGCGCCACCGAGCGCATACAGGCTCAGCTCACGGACCTGGGGAAACAGGTTACCAAGATGCGGTCCACCCTGCTCCAAATCACACGCCTCTACCGAGAGCTAAGGAAGGGAGAAGGGGGGAGAAGGAGGAGGAAGAGGGCCAGGAGAACCAGGTCGCCTCCTGCACCACCGCCTCCCGGGCGAGGGGCGGCCGGAGGTCCGACGCCCCCCGAGCCTCCGGAGGCTTTGGAGCCCACTGCCTACCCGTTCCCGGACCACGTCCCCGCGCTGAGTTGAGTATATTTCAGGCACGTCACTGTCGCTCTGCTGGGTGTGTGGCTTCGGGGAAGTTGACTCTTGGTTGTGCTCGTTCCACAGACCTTCTCTTGGGGGAGTTCGAAGGGTACCAACTGGGCAGCGAGCCCACCCCCCGCCTGCGGAACAACGTCACTTCGAAGCTGGGGAGAATCAAAGCCTTCCTTGGTTACATGGCCAGGGGCACCGCGGAGCCAGGGGACTTCCTCTTCCTCAACCAACCAGCCCGAATCCGAGCGTGGGCCGCCCGGCTAGGTCAGACGCGCATGGCCGAGCCCACCAGGCAGCACTACCTGAAGAACGTGGCTCAGTTCCTAGACTACCTCTCGGAGACGCCGCCGGCCGCCTGTCAGCTCTCCAGCACGGCTCTGGTTCTGATTCGAAGGGAGGTCAGAGCCCTCATCCGCGGCATACGCCGGCGTGTCGTCGTGCACGAGGTAAGGACCAAGCAGGCGAAGGAAAGCCGACTGATCCCCAAGGCCAGTCTGGTGCGCTGTCACCGGACCGCTGGGAGGAAAATTCCCGCCCTGCTAGGTAAGCAAGCCCTTCCGCCGTTCCAGCGATTCCCCCTGTTCGTTCTTCCGGGGCACCAACAGCCCTTGGTTCATCCAGCCACGTCTGTCTGCCCCTCTCCCCCGCGAATGGGACTCATTCGGGGGGGAAGGGGGGCAGACCGACGTGGCTGGATGAACCAACAGCTGCTGGTGGCCCGGAGAGGAGTTGTGCGTTTCTTCTTCAGGGGCACCAGCAGTCCATGAACTGCTGGTGCCCCTGAAGAAGAAACGCACATTTCCTCTCCGGGCCACCAGCAGCTGTTGTTTGAGCTGCTGGCGCCCCGGAGTACAAGTCACCAGCAGCCAAGAGCTGTTGGTGACCCAGAAAGGAAATAGAACCGTCGGTGGTCTAATCTGTCTAATGTCTTTCACCAGATAGCCTCGAATCCAACCCAAGCACTAGGCAACAGTGGCGCTTCTATGGCTTTCTGACTGGCTACCTAACCTCCATCTCTGGGCACCGCTGTGGAGTCTTCCAGAATCTCACAATCCAGGAGGTTGAAGAGGCCTCCAGAAGCCCCGACGAGTCTGCTTATGTCATTAACGTGAGTATGGCGCAAGTAAGGTGGGGGTCACCAGTAGCATGCTCTCTCTCTCACTCACTCATTCACTGCTTGTTCTCTGATGGCAGATTACCACTCACAAAACAAACAGAGCCTTTGGGGCGGCTCAGCTGTCCCTAAACAGGGAGGAATACAGCTGGTTCCGCAGGTTTTTGGCGCTGCGGGCTGGTCTCCCCGGAGGGAGCCAGGCTACCTATTTCTTTTTCACTTCCAGAGCCAGTCCTTGTCGGACCCTGAACAAGTACTTTCAGTCTGCTTGGCTCAGTATGGGCCTTCCAGGCAAACCCACCTTTACTGACGTACGCACTGCGATCGCGACTCATGTGAGTAGGCATTGTGACGCCCCTGTAACTACCAGCGGCGGCTTCTATCCTAATCAAGCTTCTGTCTCTCTCCGACGCAGGCAAAGAATGCACACTCTTCAGAGGATCGCCGCAAGGTGGCGCAATTCATGTGCCATGACACTTCAACCTCAGATAAGTTCTACGCACTTCACCTCGGACCTCTCCAAGCACGCGAGCGCCGCAGACTCTTTGAAAGGGCCCTGGTGGAGGAGGAGGAGGAGGATGGGGAGGCAGCGGGCACTGAAAGCCCCCCGCGGAAAGGGCGCAAGAGGACGGAGACTTCCGTCTCTCCCCTGGTAAAAATCACATTCTCTTTGGCGTGGACAGCAGAACGTGTGGCATTGGCTAACTACCCTTTATGTGTCTCTTTTCCAGGAGGGAACCAGCAGGAGGACGCTGCCATGGCGCCCTGCCAAAGGGAAAAGCCAGGGCGCTCGCCCGCTCGAACAAACAGAAGACTCTGAATAAATAAATATTGTACAACTTAACGGTCAAATGGTGTTCAGTGTCTTCATTATTCCTTTTATTTATTATCTGTGTGGTAAAAGTAAATTCAGTGGGGACAAAAATGAGCCCTGTCTTCTTAGTTCAACGCTGTATGCCTGCTGCGTCCAGGTCCTGCCTTGGCTACGTTCCGATTGGGACAGATTAGCCCTAACTTGTGTGTTAAAAGTGTCACGTGGGATGCCCTCGTCCAGGTTCTGCCTTGGCTACGTTCCAATTGGGACAAACTATCCCTGCCTTGAGTGTTAAAAGTGACTCGCGGGACGCCCCCGTCCAGGTTCAGCCTTGGTTGATAGCTCATAGGGAGAATGAATCCCTTTTCCAGCACAAGGGGGTGATGGGCTGGACAAATCTGTCCAGGTCTGCAAATGCTTTGAACGCCCAGAAGGCCTTGAGTCCAATTCTGTATATTAGCAAGCTTCTCCCGGGACAGCTCGGTCCTTAGAGATGCATGAATAGGTCAGGACAGGGCAGCTGTGGAGTGGAGGTTAACTTTATGGAGAAATCACACCAAAGGACAACAAAACTTAATTTCATAGTGGTTCCAAAAATAATCACCTTATTGGCCTCACAGGAGGCCTCAGTCACATGATCTTCATAAGAGAGTCTTAAAAACATAAAACATTGTACTGTTCTAAACCTTTTTGATCGGTAGTGAATGTGTATTTCCAGCCTGATCTCACGAGAAAACGTAAGTATTTTACGTTTTGCCAGTTTAGTGGCTAATTCGTACGAATTCGTACGAGTTCAGTCGTACGAAATGGTACGATTTTAAAAAGGAGGCGAGGCACCTAACCCCACCCCTAACCCCAACCGTCATTGGGGCATAAGCAAATCGTACTAAATTGTACGAATTAGATCGTACGAATTCATACGAATTAGCCACTAAAAGAAAAAGTTACGAATTGCCGTGAGATTGTGTTGCTATTTCTCTTGTATTCCTATAGAATAGAGCAGAAAAGATTTTTAGTTGTTGTTGGCGGTGGTGGTGTCATTTTAAGCTCTCAGACTTTCTCAGCGTTGCTGTGTATGTTGAATGTCAGGGATGACTCTTCAGTGCCCATGCAATCTGCTGTCTCTACTGACCCAGTTCCAGTACCACTCACACACAATTTGCAGTGTTGTTGACCGTCCCTTTCAGCGTTCCGCATTGTGTTATTTGTGAGGGTGGACAGGCCTCTCCAGATGCATTGTGTTAAAAGATTCTCTCAGGCTAGAGATAAATTCAGGCAAATAAAATTCAGTAGACACTGCTGCTCTTTCTGCTTGCTGTTCTGCCAGTAGCCTTATGCCTTAGTCTGAAGCACTAAATCACTAGGGGACACGACAGACGACTATGACACACATAAACACTGTAAAAAAAGAAGAATGTGAATGTATTGTAAAACAAAATTCAGTTGGTTACAGGCTTCTTTATTAAGTAGAGTGAAGGATGCAACACAGACTCATTGTGAATAAGTAGCCCGTATACATTTCGAGCAAGAATTATGTAGCTACGTATGGCTGCATTTCATTTTTAAAACGAACAATATGCTGCTGTATGACACGACTGATGGCTTCTGTTTGTTTTTGTGCAACCAGTTGACCGTTACCTCTGTGTGGACGGCTTTTCCATTGTTATCAGTTTGCTCAGTAGCTCAACATGTACACCGGCAAACTTGAGACACAGAGCTGAGTTGACCACAACGACGGGGTTAAAGACAAGTGAAGAACGGTTCCAGAAACCAGGTAAAACATAAAGGAAGGACAAAAAATAAAATAAACAACTAAATAACAGGGTGAGAACATGGTAAGATCTGAAAGCATGATTAAAATCAGACGGTCATGAGGGCTTTTCTTTTTCTGGATTGCTTTTGAAAACAATGTTGGTTGGGTTTAGGGAAGTGGGAGATCAGGTAAATCAGTGCTTTTGAAAACAATATCGGTCGGGTTTTGGGAAAAGGGTGGGTGGTGGTATGGATTGGTCAGTCAGTCAGTCAGTCGACAGCGGATTTATGTGAGAACAGCAGGCACGAATGGCACTCAAATTTAAGATCTAAATAAGCATACTTATTGACCTATTTATATATATAGTCCTATAATATATATATATATATATATATATATATATATATATATATATATATATATATATATATTATTTTTTTATGTGATTATACTGAATGGAGGACATTTAATTTAAAAAAAGCATTCATTCATTAATTTTCTTTTCGGCTTAGTCCCTTTATTAATCTGGGGTCACCACCGCAGAATGAACTGTCAACTTATCCAGCATAAGTTGTATGCTGCGGATGCCCTTCCAGCTGCAACCCATCCCTGGGAAACATCTATACACCCTCATTCACACACATTGGACATTATGGACAATTTAGCCTTTTCTCCTGTACTGCATGTCATTGGACTTGTGGGGGAAACCGGGGCACCCAGAGGAAACCCACGCAAACATGGGGAGAACATGCAAACTCCACACAGAAACACCAACTAACCCAGCCGAGGCTCGAACCAGCGACCTTCTTGCTGCAAGGTGAACGTGCTACCCACTGTGTCACTGTGCAGCCCTTTGAAAAAAGCATAAATAAAAATAAAAATAGACTCAAAATAATATAAAGAGAGCAAGCATAGTAGCATTACCAGTGGATCGCAAAGATAATTTTACTAAAGGTTGTACATATATTAAAAGTATTTTTGTTTATTTTTTATTATTTTTTTCTACTTTTATTTTTCATTTGGATTAAATTTTGATGGACATTTATTTTATTCCAAGTAACAAACATCTTTTAGATTTGCCATTATAGTTTCAGTTAACTGTAATAACCTGAGCAGCATGGTGGCTCAGTGCCTAGCGCTGTCGCCTCACAGCAAGGTCACTGGTTGCCAGCTGGGCATTTCTGTGTGGAGTTTGCATGTTCTTATCCTGTTTACATGGGTTTCTTCTGGTTGCTCCGGTTTCCCCCACAATCCAAAGAGATGTGTTGTAGGTGAATTCATTCATTCATTTTCTTAGTCCCTTTATTAATCCGGGGTTGCCACAGCGGAATGAACCGCCAATTTATCCAGCAAGTTTTTACGCAGCGGATGCCCTTCCAGCCACAACTCATCTCTGGGAAACATCCACACACACACTCATACACTACGGACAATTTAGCCTACCCAATTCACCTGTACCGCATGTCTTTGGACTGCGGGGGAAGGCAGGGAGAACATGCAAACTCCCGACCCAGCGACCTTCTTGCTGTGAGGCGACAGCACTACCTACTGCGCCACTGCCTCGCCCTATAGGTGAACTGAATAAACTAAATTTGCTGTCGTGAATTTGAAAGTGTATGGGTGTTTCCCAGTACTGGGTGGCATCTGGAAGGGCATCTGCTGTGGAAAACATATGCTGGATAAGTTTATTCCACTGATGAATAAAGGGACTAAGCTGAAGGATGAAGGAAAATGAATGAATGTATTAACCCTGCATAGTACTGCATACATACTAAAGACATAATAAATAATAATAAAATTAAAACGTTTTAATACATTTGCAGTGTGTGAAAGATGTTCAGCGACTGTGCAAACGTTCTGCTAGCTGTAACGGTATAGTTTCCGTTCCCTTAAATTTCATCTTTTTTTCTTTTTTTTTTCTTAACATAATCAAAACATACATGTTTAGCAAAGTTCAAATCAATAACAGGTATATTGCAACAAAATAACAATCGTTCATGCCATGGCGCACACACATTAGTATGTCTGAAATGTCAGCGTGAGAGAGACAGTCAGGGGATAATGGAAATGAACATTAGTCCAGCCCCTTTTAATAAAACAGAGCTGCTTTTAGTTTTGACCTCATTTTGGGCTGTGTGTCGTGTGGGGAGATTAGGCCCTGGTCTGTCTCTCTCATGAGTAGATGTGAGCGCAGTGACCTCACCTCGGGGTGTGTTTGCCTCACTGAGCTGCAGCGTGTGTGTGAGTGTGTGTGTGTACGTGTTTTTGTGACATATCAGGACACAAATCTGTATGATGACATGGGTATGACACAGGTATTACAAAAAGGAGGTGAAATATAAGGAAATTTGTGACGTCATCATTTCTCAAGATGCTTATAAATCCTACAGAATGAGTTTAATCAGAGAGTAAAGCTGCACACAGTCTCTTGTGATGGTTGGGTTTAGGGGTGCGGTGGGGTGGGGTGAGGGCAATATAATAGTTTGGGCTGCATAAAATGAATGGAAACCTATGTAATGTCCCCACTTTTCACAAAAACAAACGTGTGTGTGTGTGTGTTTAAGGGCTGCTGGCTCTGTGTTAATGGGTGGAAAATGTAAAATGGCACGTTTGCAACAATCCATGTGTGCTGTCCTCGACTTAACATGCATATGAAAGGTTAATAACTCATCAGATCTTGATTAATCCCGTATCTCTGTCTCTGTGTAGATAACATCTGGAATGATCAGAGTCTGGAGCTGGACTCGGATCTGCCTCCAGGATGGCGCACTATACGCGACAGCACAGGCACCTATTACTGGCACGTGCCCACGGGCACCACACAGTGGCAGCATCCCTCCTACAGCGCAGAGGAGGAGCAGAACGCCATTAACGGAGTCACTGCCAGCCAGATCAAGGTGAGATGCTCTCATCTCTCTCTCTGTGTATACTTGTTAATATGGTTTACGAGCAATTTGCTCAAATTTGCATAATGATAACATGGGTATGATGTTGGAATGACAATATTAAAGTCAGCGTGAATCAGATGTTGCTGAGACTTTTATTTTAGTATGTTGATGTACTTCCTGCTGAAATGGAATATTGAGTAGGGGCAAGGGCAGATTTTGCGATATTGGGGACCTAAACACTTCCAGGCAGGAGGCCCAAAAGATCTTAAATGCACCTTTTGTAGTTTATTATTTTTATTAATTATTTATTATTTATTTTATTAATATTATTATAATTATTTTTTCTTATATCATTAAATCTAATTTTCTACATTTTATCTTAATGCAAAATAATAATAACTTGTGAAGTGCCTTGTAAAACTTTTGAAACGATTCGCTTTTTTAAAATGAATTCACAACTAAACGTACAGTTGAGGTCAGAATTATTAAACTCTCTGAATTATAACCCCCGCCTGTTTATTTTTTCCCCAATTTCTGTTTAACGGAGAGATGATTTTTTCAACACATTTCTGAACATAATAGTTTTAATAACTCATCTATAATAACTGATTTATTTTATCTTTTCCATGATGACCGTGAATAATATTTTACTAGATATTTTTCAAGACATTAGCATTAAGCTTAAAGTAGAATTTAAAGGCTTAACTAGGTTAATTAGGTTAACTAGACAGGTTAGGGTAATTAAGCAAGTTATTGAGCTGAAGTTGCTTTTTGAACAATGACAGCCTTCCTATACTGTTTACCCTGCTACTCTGAATATTCCCTCTGAAATAGCATGTAAGTGTGGCTGAGTAATAAATGTAATTCCTGCACGCCGCTAGCACTAACTGACTGGCGAAAGACATGTACTAGTGGGTTGTCTGTCTGCTGTTGTGACGCGGTGCGCGCGCTTGGGATTTCAGGGGGTGTGGCTTTGAATCACAGTCCCTCCCCGCCGTGCAAAGATAATATGCTAAGCGGTTAGCATTTTGGCAGATGACCTACTGCACCTTTAAGCTACAAAACAGCTAACTGAAATTAAATGTTTCAATTGAAATGGTGCCATTTAGTTTAGAATGTACATACTGTCACCCGACAGATGGAAGACAATGCAGAGAATTTGGTGAACAAATCAAGGCAATGGCAGATTCTAGCTGCTTGACTGGTGTATTTAGCGTTGAGCTCCACTGTGTTATACATGTGATTGTTTTAATTGCAATAAATATTTTAAAAGGTTAAACTGCATTAGTTAATATGATTCAAAGTAATGTTTTCTATTTATTTAGAAATATTAGGGGAAAAAAATTGGAAATTACCCATGGCAACTTTAATGTAAAATAGTTTAGTATATTTATCTTCAGCCCACGGTTCTTAATGAGATTTTGGCCCTTTCATACAAAAAAAAAAAAAAAACTTGGGCACTCCTGCACTATAGTTTCAGATTAGACCCTCTGCCCCCAACCCCACTATAAGATGATTCTTATTTTCTTTTCATTTGATGCGCTTGAGCTCAACCACTCCCATTGGGAGAAAAAGAAAATGCCATGGCTGTTTTTTAAACAGGGGAGAAGCTACAGTTGAGATTACGTCAATCATCAAATAAAAATGCACCTTACAAAACACGTCAGGGTGGTTTATAAGGACTTGCCTTGTGTCCTTGTAATCAAAAATGCTTAAAAAAATACTTTACAAGGTCTTTTGACATTTAAAATTAGCCACAGATTTTCTGTAAGGGTTGGTTTAGGTGCACTCTCAGAAATAAAGGTATGAGAATTGTCACTGGGGTGGTACCTTTTTAAAGGGTACACATTTGTACTTGAAGGGTCCATAATGGTACCTTAAAAGTATATTCATTCATTCATTCATTTTCTTGTCGGCTTAGTCCCTTTAGTAATCCGGGGTCGCCACAGCGGAATGAACCGGCAACTTATCTAGCAAGTTTTTACGCAGCGGATGCCCTTCCAGCCGCAACCAATCTCTGGGAAACATCCACACACACATTCACACAGACACTCATACACTACGGACAATTTAGCCTACCCAATTCTCCTGTACCGCATGTCTTTGGACTGTGGGGGAAACCGGAGCACCCGGAGGAAACCCACGCGAACGCAGGCAGAACATGCAAACTCCACACAAGAACGCCAACTGAGCCGAGGTACGAACCAGCGACCTTCTTGCTGTGAGTCGACAGCACTACCTACTGCGCCACTGCCTCGCCCCTTAAAAGTATATATTAGTACCTAAAAATTTTAAGAGGAACACTTTTGTACATTTAGATACTAATATGTAGCATTAAGGTATAACAGTAATATGAACTTTTTAAGTACAAATTTGTATCTTTTAAAAAGGAACCACAACAGTGACAGCTCACATACCTTTATTTCTGAGAGTGTGTAATATGAATAGGCCAAATATGAAGGAATTTTTACAGTATAAAATACATTACGGGTATTGAGAGTCCTCGTAATTCTCTTATGCTAGTATGTGTGTGTGTGTGTGTGTGTGTGTGTGTGTGTGTGTGCGGTCTCATCTCCGCTCTTGATTTCTTCAGCTGGCAGCAGATGGCAGGAGGGAATCCAGAGGCAGACTGACTGAAAACCCACTGCCCTCTCTGAGTGAAAGGTGAGCGAATCACAGCTGCGCTGGTGGCTCTGCAGATGAGGACACACAGATGCTTCTCTCAAAGTTAACAACTCAAAGTCTGTGAAGTGCGACGTTATTTAAAAAAATTTTCCTTTGAAAAGTAAATTTATGGGTGATTATAGGACAACAGTCATTATATTATTACTTTTTCATCAAAATAAAAAAACTAAACTTTTTAACAATATTAGATTAATTCTGATTTTAGGAATATTTCAAGTAGTTTTGTTTGATTGGAAAATTGTTGTGTGGAAACCACTTATTACCAGACTGCATGACTTAAAATTATATTTAAAACGTTTAAACATTTTGTATCATTTATTTATATAAAAGAATGTATTATTATTATTATTATTATTATTATTATTATTATTATTATTATTACTATTATTATTAGTTAATAAAATATATTTTGTTAGCTTTTAGTGTGGAAATACGAAGAGAATGAAGCCTTTTTTTACATTCTTTTTTTATTAAACATTTTGATGTTGGAACAAAGCCAGAGATCCACCCAACAATAATAAAATAAAATATTAAAAAGTTAAACAAAATAAAAACAGTAATACTGTAATAATAGGTACAAAATCAGATTTTAAACATATCTGATACAGTCTCTCACATATTCAACCAAAATTGTACAGTATTTCAGGCGAGGCAGTGGCGCAGTAGGTAGTGCTGTCGCCTCACAGCAAGAAGATCGCTGGGTCGCTGGTTCAAACCTCGGCTCAGTTTCTGTGTTTCTGTGTAGAGTTTGCATGTTCTCCCTGCATTCGCGTGGGTTTCCTCCAGGTGCTCCAGTTTCCCCCACAGTCCAAAGACATGCGGTACAGGTGAATTGGGTAGGCTAAATTGAGTGTGTGAATGTGTGTGTGGATGTTTCCCAGAGATGGGTTGTGGCTGGAAGGGCATCCGCTGCGTAAAAACTTGCTGGATAAGTTGGCGGTTCATTCCGCTGTGGCGACCCTGGATTAATAAAGTTACTAAGCCGACAAGAAAATGAATGAATGAATGTACAGTGTTTCACTGGCACTATTTATTTAGGCTGTGGTGTATTCCAAATTAATTACATCCAGTAGATAGAGCCTCCAGGAGAGATCAGCCGGAGTAGATGGATCCAGACATATTTTGTTAGGATTTATTTATTTTTTTTGCAGCAGCATCAGCAGTCAGAACAACTGACAGAATCTTTCTTTGGTTGATGGATAAGGAAAATGATGACTCGTCCAGCATGAGAAAAAGCAATGGGTCGCAATGGATCTGAGTTTCCATTAGCTCTGATAGTAGGTCTTGTACCTTGGACTAGAATAATACAATTTGGGGACATCACCCCATTGATACAAATGAAAAACTCTGGTACAGCATAGTGGCTAGACACACAAACAGACCAAGGCAAGTTCTCCTTCTGGTGCTTTAGAGATGATGAGAAATCACCTCTTCTCTTGGTCTCTAATTTGTTTACCTCTCTGAGGAAGCCTGTAGATGTATATTTGAATAATAAGGCTCCATCTGGAGTCCTGTGAAAAGATGACTTCTCCGCTGGCTGCCAGCGGAAATGACGAAAGAGGGCTTCATATCTGCTTGTTAAGATTAACTTCTATTAAACTGTCTATTAGGTGCCTAAGCTGAACAGCAAATGAAACCAATATATGCTCAAAGTGTGCTTTGCTGTTATCCTATTGTAAATCATGATTGTAATGTTTATATTCATGCCCAATCTCAGATGATCAGACAGTGATTCATCTTTCATAAATCATTAAAATAATGGGGTGCAGCAGTTGCATAGAGTTTAAAACAACCCAAGCTCATTCTGAAAACGTAGTCCAGCGGATGTTTCTGGACACCGCGAAATACGTCCCGGGAGGTACGTATGGCTGCATTTCATTTTTTTTAAGCAAACGCTACAGGGTTGTGTGCTTACCTCCGTGTGGAGGGCTTTCCCGCCGCAATCAGTTTGATCGGTCAGCTCATCGTGTGCGTCGGCGGACTTTAGATGCAGAAAGGAGGAGTTGACAAAGGCGTCCGGGTTCGAGTCCGGGGAAGAGCGGTTCCAGAAATCAGGTAAGACAAAAACAGAATCCAAAAAATAAAGCGAACGAGTTCATAACAGGGTGAGAGCGTGGTGAAATCCGAAAAAGTGGTAAAAAAAAAAACAGACGAAGGCTTTTCTTTTTCTAGACGGCTTTTCTAAATTGTTGCTCGGGTTTAGGGAAGTGAGCGGGTCAATCGGTAAAACTAGTTGGTTTCGGGGAAGGAGGAGGGTGGGTCAGCCGATTGGCCGGTCGCGCAGTCAATCATTCAGTCGGTCAGACAGTGGCCTCTGGTGGGTTGACGCGAGAACAGCGTGGGCGCAAACAGCACTCACGAGAGACGTTTGAGATACGAAAAAGCGCACACAACGGCCTCTCGCGGATTCGCGAAAACAGAAACTGCACAAATACGTACCTCCCGGGACGTATTTCGCGATCTCCAGAAACGTCCACTGGACTACGTTGTCAGAATGAGCCTGGGTTGGTTTTAAATCACTTTAAAGTCATTATGAAACAGAAGTAGTTTTTTTTGCCCCTAATATTTCATACATCTGATTGAAATGGTTTCTAAAATAGAAAAAAAAGTAGGATTGTGCTTGATTTTGTCTTTTGGGAACCAATTGGGTCATTAAAGTGTGTTGCTAACAGTTTGGAGAAAGATTTGATTGTCAGTATGTACGTTGTTTAGGAGGATTATAGTCCATCGGAATCACAATTTAATGATGGAATCATATCAAATTAGTTTGAACCACTGCCTCCCCTGAATGCAGGGCAGAAACGAGACCCACCCTCATTACCCTGCTCTAAAGCACTAATCATTCCACCCTAAAGAACTAATAGTCCTGCCATAAAGCCATTCCATGTGACCAGTAGTGAGGGAAAGTCGTTTCAAGGGGGGAGGGTAGATTACAGTAGTTGATTAATGATTATAAAGGGCAAAAATTATTTTTACAAAACAATGAAATGCTCAAATACATAGTTTATAACAAGCTCAACTATATACAAAAAAAAAGAGTCCGTTTTGATTTCAAGCTAACAATACTGTGTGAAATTATTAAAAAGTGGTCATAAATGGCTGTTGAGTTTTATTTAAATGAATAGAAGCTTGGACCCAGAAAGATCTACACCTTTTCTGTATCTCACAACTTACCTAGCAGATTTCAGCCAGTCAGATGTGGTCTGAACCACTGTGGGACAGAGAAATAAAAGAAAACAGGCCATTTTACCTTTGGCTAACCTCCAAACACTCATATCAGGCCATTAGGTCTCAGTCACACTAATGCCTGAACAAAAGTGCACGCTCACCATGGGAATTGAGGATGCTGAGAAGAGATTTTCCACTGTTTGTACTAGTGCTAAACGTGGCCTTTGTCAGTGAAGGACAATAAACTGTACAGTCATTTAACAAACTGGAACGTGACTTTATTAAGTGTGAGGTTTGTCATTGACTGACTTTTATAACGACTTTGTTTGGAGAGCTCTGATTGGCGGATGTTGTTTTTTAAGATCAGCTGACAGGGAATGAAATTACTTTTACTTGCTTTGTCAGCACCTTAGAATATAACAAGACAGAGGATGTAAATTCGGTATAGTCTCTGTTTCACTACATTCTGTCTGCAGTGTACAATAAAATGTTTGGGAACTAGAGTGAAATAAAATCGAATTAGCAAATTTTCCATTTATAATTCAGTTCGATTGTACAGTTAACTTAATGTGCAATGCATTAATAGTGTTATTTATTTATTTAAATATATATATTTTCCCCTAAGACAGAGACTTTAAGGAAGGATATAGATTTTCTGAATAAATCGTTACAAAATTAATAACTGTGCTTCAGTTTAAGAATAAAATATATTTAGCAATACTTGTACTGTAGTAGAATTTAATTTTACTATAATAATGCAATACTAATGTCCAGACTCATTCTCAAAAATTACTCCAGCAAGCTTTTATTTTGATGCATAATCAGCAAATAAATACATGCATTGTCATTTTCGGAGTATAATGTTTTTATTTTGACCTACAAAAGAAAAAAATTTAATAAATAAATAAATAAATACATACATATAATAAATAAATAAATAAATAAATATATTTATTTAAATTCAAAATATAATTTATTTATTTATTTATTTATTATATGTATTTATTTATTTATTTTTCTTTTGTAGGTCAAAATAAAAACAATATACTCCGAAAATGACAATGCATGTATTTATTTGCTCATTAGGCATCAAAATAAAAGCTTGCTGGAGAGGTAGTCCATCATGTTTTTATCACTTTATATAGCCTAATCTTGTTAGAAAAATGCTCTTTTGTAACAAATTTTGTTTGGTATAATTTGTATCTTCATTTTAATGGATTTTATTGTTGGTATGAACACATTTTAGGGAAAGAGACATGGAAATATTATTGAAACAAAATTTCAACAATAGGGGAACTATTAATTAAATTCAATGAGATCTATTATAACAAATAAAATATAGTGTTTCTGACATTTTTCTTTACTTCATGGATTTGAGTTATACAGTATCACAATACTACTTGGTATCACAATACTTCAGCTGGTATAGTGACATGAATTAATGATATCAAGACAACCCTAAATTACACGTTTTCTTAAATTGTGGCACGTAAACTCTCTCAGCCACCATATTTTTAACCTCTATACAATACTTTTTTTTTCTCTCAAGGACCATTGTTTATTTATATAAAGGAAGTATGCAAAAGAAATCTATGCACAAAACTGAGTGGGATAATTATAGAAGCTGATTCTTTTTCAGAACAAACTTCCCCACTGGTCTGAATAGGCTTTTCTAGAGCAGAATTGAAAGAGCTTTCAGTGGAAACATAACTGAGCGTTCAGCATCTCAAGACTATTTATATTCTTGTTTGTTTGTTTGTTTTTTTCCTGCTGAAATGAGCCCAGTGTTTAATTATGAGTCATTATCATAATGATGTGCTCTCTTGCTCTGCTGCAGGCCCTCCTGGCAGGAAGAATACTTCTGTGCCAACATGGATCCCGACTCGAAGGTAAACTCCTGCTGTGTGCTGCCCTAAAACTTCTCAACATGTGCTATTTATTACAGTTTTCTCTGCTATTAGTGACTACCCACAGTACGACCCACAAATATCACACCTAATGACGGAACACTTCCTGAGGAAGAAAGCTGAGGGTTATAGTTTATAAAGCAGGGTCAATTTTCTTCATTCAAGGTCATTGTTTCTTTACCCAAAAATGGTTGCAAGTTCAGTCGTTACCAACATAGTGCTGTGTTTCCTAAAACCACGGTGGAGAGCAACCCAGGCTCATTGTGGAAACGTAGCCCCGCGGACGTTTCTGCGGACCGCGAGATACGTCCTGGGAGGTACGTATTCGAGCGCTTTTTGTTTTCGCGGATCCGCGAGAGGCCGCTGTGCGCGCTTTTTCGCGTCTTGGGCGCCTCTCGGGAGCGCGCGCCATTCGCGCACACGCCATTCTCGCACGAAAAGCCGCCGGATTGGCCGACTCGGCCGCCCTCCTCTTCCTCCTCCTTCCCTAAACCCGAGCGACGGTTCACAAAAGCCCTCGTCTTCGATTTCGACGGCGTTTTCGGATCCGACCGCGTTCTTGCCCTTATTTTTCGGATTCTGTTTTGCGTCTTACCTGATTTCCGGAATCGCTGTTCCCCGGACTCGATTACGGTCGTCGTCCCTGCGGCCGGCTCCTCCTCCTCCTCTGGGGCCTCCGCTCCGCCGACGCAACGCTGTGAGCTAAGCGGACAAACTGGTTGCATCTGGAAAGCCCTCCACTCGGAGGCGAGCCGTCGGCCGGCGAGCGCGAAGAGGAGGAGCAGAGCGGCGCCACACCGCCCCGCAGCGTTCACTCGAAAAAAACTAAAAGCGTCCGTACGTACCTCCAGCCACATAAATCGCGGTCTCCAGAAACGTCCGCGGGGCTACGTTTCCAGAATGAGCTTGGGTTGGTGGAGAGAGTACTGTATCATTACTTGTCGAAAAACGTAGTCCAAGTAAAGTATAAATATCTGTTCTAAATACTATTAAAGGTATAAGTAAAACATAATCCTTTTAAAAAATGTAGCATTACAGTGTGAAAATGATTCCAGCTTATACAAATAAAAAAATAGCTTATATCAGTGCAATTTTTTTGTTAAGTGTAAGTTCAATTATTTGCCATTTATGGACTATACATTTAAAATGTGAGACACATGTGTAGACACATCACATTAATACTGTACGTTCACCTATAATAAGCTAACAAAAAGCAGATTGATGTGTTTACAAGTGGAGTGAAACCGTCTCAGATTCCGAATGTAATTATGGTTCACTTAAGGGAACGAGATGCTGCATCTCCTTTAGGAGAGACAATGTGATACCATCCCTCGCTTACAACCTTCTGAAGCACAGGTGAAATCAATCCACTTAACGTAACACGTAACGTGCGTGTGACCTCAGACCAAAGGTACAAAAGCACCATGCACACAATGAACTTCAGCTTATACCTCTCGAACGGAGCGCAACAGGCATGAAAAGTATGGCAAAGCGACACAGCATCTCGTTCCCTTAAGGGAACCATGGTTACATTCGTAACCTGAGACGTTCCCTCCAGGGAACTCTACGGTACAATGAGTTCTCCTTGTCATGCTAGGATACTAGAACCCAGAGTAGGGTCCAGGTCCAACTAATAAAACCTTATACAGGTATGTGGGATAGACCACCCAGCTGCTTTACAGATGCCAGTCATGGACTGGCCAGAACTAAAGGCTTTCGAAGCCACCATACCCCTGGTTGAGTGGGCCCTGATCGCTTCAGGTACAGGCTGATGCAGGGCTTCATATGCCAGTGAAATCGCCTCGACTATCCACCTGCTCAGGGACTGCTTAGACGCTGGCGCCCCCATTTTAGGTCGGCCATACAAAATGAACAACTGTTCTGTTGAATGCCAAGCAGACATACGATGTACGTATGCGTCTAATGCTCGCACTGGGCAAAGCAGATTCAAGCGCTCCTGATCTGGCGTTGTAAATGGTGGAGGATTAAAGGCCTGCAGCAATGTAGGTTGCATCATCTCAGTGGGGACCTTAGGAACATTCCCTGCTCTGGGGTACAGGAATACTCTTACCATACCAGGTGAGAATTCCAGACAACAGGTAGCTACAGACAGCGCTTGGTAAACTCCTACTCTTTTGATGAATGTAATGACCAAGAAATAAATATTTTAAGGGTCAAACACTTTCCTGACACATCCTCAATTGGTTCAAAAGGGGCCGAGACCTTTGCCAAGACCTTCAGTACGCTATGCAGACATTGCCGATACATAAACTTTAAGCGTTGATGGAGTCAAACCGAATTCAAAAAACTCTCTTTAGAAATACCAGCACTGACCCTACAGGGCAGTGGACTGGATCCAGGTTGTTGTCTGTACACCACGAAGTAAAAAGTTTCCACTTGGTGGCATACAATCTCCTTGCAGAGGAAGGTCTACAGCTTAGTATTGGTTGAACAACCTCAGTTGACAAACCAAGATCTACAAGGTGGTCTCCTCCGACCACCGTATGTTACGGCCTTTGCCTCTTGAGAGCGTTTCCCACCCCAATTTCTTTTTGGGGGCTGACGGGAAGCCGCACTCTATTTTTGCTCGGCTCTATCTTGAGCAGATGAGCTGGTTGACGGCTGAGGCTGGTCCCGCTGTGCAGCCCCAGAAGGATGCTCTTTCGGATAAAGGAAGCTCCAGTAGGAGCCCGACCTCCAACGATTTGGCGACTCTATTAAACGAGTCGCCAAACAAACCCCCGGGCAAAATGTAAGCATCAAGGAAGATGCATTTGTCTTTCTCCTTGATGTTTGCTTGATTAAGCCATAAATGTCTCTCCGTTACCACCATGGCCACCATAGAGCGGCCTAAGGATCTAGCCACTTCTTTATGGGCACGAAGAGACAGGTCCGAGGCCCGAAGTATTTCTCTGACTATACAAGCGCTGTCTGTATATACCCCCCCCCCCCCCCCCCCCCCCCCCACAATTTTCAAGGGCTTTCTTTAGCAGGTCAGTCTGGTATGCCTGCAATAGTGACATCATGTGCAAACACCCAACAGACTGGCCTGCTGACGCTTATGCCTTACCGACTAACACTGATGTTACTTTTATTGGTATGCTGCAACCCAACACTCTCCTATTCACACACATACACTACGGCCAGTTTAGCTGATCCAATTCACCTATAGCACATGTCTTTGGATTGTAGGGGGAACCGGAGAACCTAGAGAAAACACACGCAAAAATGGGGAGAACATGCAAACTCCACACAGAAATGCCAACTGGGCCAGCAGGGACTCCAACCAACAACCTTCATAGGGCTCTATTTTGATGGTCCATGCGCAGAGCGCAAAACGCAGGCCGCAACGCTTTCAGGGCGTGTCAGAATGCATTTTTGCTAATTTAGGGACGGGAAAATCTGCTTTGCGCCGTGGCGCATGATCTAAAAGGGTTGAGTTTATTTTCTTAATGAGTTATAGGTGTGTTTTGAGAATAAACCAATTAGAGTCTCATCTCCCATTCCCTTTAGGAGCCAGCTGCGTCGCGCCAAGAGCGCATTCGCTATTTACATGACGTAAAGTAAGTCTAAGTGGAAAAACTAAGTATTTCACAAGCAAACAGTTAACAGTTTTTTTTTTTTTTTTTACAGAAAACTGTTAAACAGAGCATCTACTGTGTGAGAATGAGAGATAATGGATCTACTTTCACTTTTGCTCTTGGATAGGGAAACCTTTACGCACAGACATCAATTACTCTATAAATAATTAATTTAGTTTGTTAAGTGCAAATATTCGTTTCAACTATTTCTAAATTCAGTTCTAATATTCAGCAAACAAATAAATGAAAAATAATAACAAAATGTGCTCAAAAACCTGAGTTATATCCTAAAACACATGCTGTGCCCCATATGGTCTAAAACCTGCAGGTGGGCAAATCTAAGCTTGTTTTTAATAAAACAAATATAAATATGGATATAATAAATAATACTGCTAATAATAATCACATTATACAAAAGCAAATTGTTATGAATGAACTGAAAAAGCCTCCCGAGATGAAGAAGACATAAAAGCAGTGATTTTTCATATTTATGTAGGCTAGAAAATAATATGTTTTGTAATATTTTAATCCTTTATATTTATATCCTATATCTATTCTTATTATATCCTATATATATCCTTAATATTTATTTTTTCATATGTAAAGATATTTGCCTATTGCTCTCTTGTTCGTATTAAGCATTGTGTAAGCACCGGAGTTTAGACCGGGTTTGTTTTGGTCTAATGAAAAATCTATTATAGATTCTCAAAATAGCAATGCGCCAGCAGTGCGCCTCAGAACGCCTTCTTTTTTAGACCAGAACGCCTATGGGCGCACAAATGAGCGCTAATGCATTTGCTATTTAAACAGCGTAGCGCAACGCCTTAAAACGACTCTTGCGCCAAGCTTAAACTACCAAAAGACTACTGCGCCGCGCCCTGCGCCGGGTGTATGATAAGGCCCTTAATGTGAGGTGACAGTGCTAACCACTGAACCTTTGTGTCACTCATATGTGCACATCAGTATAGCATAATTTTGTGACAAGGTATAATTATTATTGTTTACATTACTGTGAGGGGTATGTTTAGGGTTGGGTTGGAGTTAGATGTTAATAAACCACAATGCAATTGGTAATTAAACCCTTAATCGACCCATAGGGTCAGGATATTTCCTTATTTTTTTTTTTAAATTTTTCCTCAGGGGCATAAAATTATATTTGCTTTTAATTCTGAAAACACACAAAAAGCTGTATTGATTTGGTTGTTCTACAGATCTGTTAAAAATGTATATATAGTTTTTGTATATATAACTTCCTTATGTAATTGCTCTGTAAATGTCTGGAAACTTGAATGTGATTTTTTTTCATGGGCCAAATAAGGGTTAATAAACGATATAAATAATAAACCTTCCATCCAGCGCTGTATCCTTTTAGCAACAACCCAATGACCTCTGAAAACACAGGAGATGCAGTTTTAAGACTGCTTTATTGAGTCTGTGTAAAATGATACAAGGCAAGGTCATGGATACAGTATATTCTCAGTACAAAACATTCTGACTTCCATCAGTCACCAGACAGAAGGTAAACAGATGCTTGCTGGTATCATTCCCGGTAGGAGTGAGCCATCTTGATGAGTTTTAGAAAGACACTTAACCCCAGGATGCTTCAGTGGGCTTGTTTTTTTAACATGAGTTTTGAGAGTTCTATTTGATTAAAGCTGAAGAAATAATCGTTATGAGAGATACTAATGGCTGATAATGTAAAACATCCTCCACTGTAATAAAATCAATGCTGTCCTCAATGTCAGAAAAATCTTAATGCCAAATGTATTTTTCCGAATAGAGTAGTGATAATGTTAAGGATTTGTTATAGTGAGATCTTAACATTTCAGAATATATAGAGAATTTCAGCTTCTAGAATTGCAGGTACTGTGCATATCAAGCATCTTTCATTATCCCTAAACTAAAACGACACACAACAAATGTGTAATTTACAAGAAACTGAATCCATTATTACATAAAATATTGCAAAAATGTGTAAATTTGCTTCTGTTGTTGTTCAACTTAATGTTAAACATTTTAAACCACTAACAGAATTAACAATAACAACGTTGACATTTTCCACCATTTTGTGTTTTAGCTCAAGATGCTAACCTCAAACCAGCTACCACATCAAGTCTAAAACAGAATTCTATGGATCATCGTATTTTTGTTTTTAAAAAGTAATGGAGTAAATCCGAAACCTTTTGTGCGAGAGTAGAATAATGAATTAAATAGAATTGCCAAAGAATTGTATGAGAGAAGAATGACATGCGCAATGCCTTCCACAGTTTCCCGCCGGAGGAAGTGACATCAACTGGTGGAAGTAAAATATTTTTTTAGCAATGCTTTACAGATGGTTATGCCTTTTTATAACTGATGTCATAGAATTGACCATAACATAAGAACAGACATGTGTTTTAAATAACTGATTGCAGATAATACAGAGAATTGATGTTTGATGCAAATTAACAATCAAGAGGTTGAAAATTATACTTCAGTATTTCATAATAAGTGAAGATAATTGTAAAATTCTCTAAAAACACATACAAACATGATACCTTAATATTATCTTGTGATTAACGCAGAGAAATTTCAAAAATTATATATTATTAAGGGTGAGGCAGTGGCGCTGTAGGTAGTGCTGTCGCCTTACACCAAGAAGGTTGCTGGGTTGCTGGTTCGATCCTCGGCTCAGTTGGTGTTTCTGTGTGGAGTTTGCATGTTCTCCCTGCGTGGGTTTCCTCCGGGTGCTCCAGTTTCCCCCACAGTCCAAAGACATGCGGTACAGGTGAATTGGGTAGGCTAAATTGTCCGTAGTGTATGAGTGTGTGTGTGAATGTGTGTGTGTGGATGTTTCCCAGAGATGGGTTGCGGCTAGAAGGGCATCCGCTGCGTAAAAACTTGCTGGATAAGTTGGCGGTTCATTCCGCTGTGGCGACCCCGAATTAATAAAGGGACTAAGTCGACAAGAAAATAAATTATTAATTTTTAACATCATCAGTTAATAATTATAATTTTTTTAATTAGGTTTTTTTTTAAATATTAGAAGGTTTATCTGAGCTTATAATTTGACTTAATTTCATTGTTATGGCTTCAAAAACAATTCTCGGGATTGTCACTATATTCCATGTGATTTTGTGACTTCATGTCTCATTTTGGACTTTAAATTTCACAGTATGATTTTATTTTTTGTATTTGTGAGTTGTGTCTATATCTTGGAATTGTGACTTTATTTAAAGTAACTGCAGCTTAATTTTTTTTACTACATATTTCACAGTCGGGGCTTTCTAATTCACAATTGTGACCAAAATTACAATAGGAATTTCATTGTAATTGTTTTGTCACTTCTTGTAATTATGCTAGCAAATTTGGTACTTTTCACATTTAATTTTTTTTTGTAATTGCGACTCTCAGTGCTGATTGTATTGCAACTTCTTGTTCATTGTGGTGTATATCAATATTGAGGCTTCGGTAACACTTTACAGTAAGGTTTATTAGTTAATGCATTTACTAACATGAACTAATCATGAACAACACATGTACAGCATTCATTAATCATAATTAAACATTTACTAATGCATTATTAACATCCAAGTCCATGCTTGTGAACATTAGTTAATGCATCATGAGTTAACATGAACTAACAATGAGCAACTGTATTTTCATTAACTAACGTTTAATAAGATGAACAAATACAGCAGTAAATGTATTGTTCATTGTTTGTTCATGTTAGAAAATGCATTGCTTAACATTAACTAATGAACCTTATTGTAAAGTGTGACCGAGGCTTCAAATGTCACAGTTGTGACTATCATAACATGACTATTCCTCCTTGTGAATTAATGTTTTAAAATCATGACTTTAAAGCATGAGTACATGCAGGCGAAAATCTCTATTTGTCTTTCAGTGTTTTGCTGTGCGCTCGCTGGGCTGGGTTGAGATCCCCGAGGAGGAACTAACCCCGGGCAAGAGCAGTCTGGCAGTTAACAACTGCATCCAGCAGCTGTCCCACAGTAAAGCAGAGGGCCGGGATGCGGTGGGAGCCTGGGGAGAGGTGAGGACAGCCGGCGCTCATAATACACATGACTCACAATAGATGAGATGTGCTTATGCTTGGACCCACCCAATGTCCTTAGAGGTCCTTTAATACATTCAGGCTAGTATAACCGCAATACTAGCATTCTAACATTGCAATAGCACAAAACAATTATGCTATAGACATTTTGCTGTGTTACCACCAGGTTATATTTAGAATTGAGACACATTGACCCCTTTCACACATACAGACCTTTCCGGAAAATTGCCGGCAATTTTCCGGAAAGGTCTGTATGTGTGAACAGGTCCTTTTTGAAAATACCGGTAAATTCGTTCTGGCTATTTTCCGGAAAGAGAAGTTGTAACATTACCGGCAATTTGCCGGAATGCTGCGCTGTGTGAATGCAGAAGGAAGATTGCCGTAATAAGCACGTGCACGTCTAGAACATGCTGACGTGAGACGTCTGATTTAGCCAATCACAACAGTCAGACGCATTTACGTCCGCGCGGTTTATGAGAATAAAAGCCTTTGAATATTTTTCCAGACACATTTAGCTGCTAGAAGTTAGTCAGATCACGTTTATATGTTCTTCTTAATGCCAACTGTGTAAATAATCATCGATGACATGCTTATGATAAGCCGTTGTTTGTTTACCTTCAAGCTTTGTGTGTGCCTGTGAAACAGCCTGTGAGCGCCTGCACACGCACATATTATGAACATCTCGACATGCGAAAGTTGTTCACAATATTGATCATCCACAGAGTTTGTAATTTAGTCAAATGTTTACAAATACAAGCGCAGCCGTTTAAAGCTCATTTGTGGTTAATGATGTCAGAATTTACCGGTATTTTGGAGTGGATGTGTGAATGCTCTTTTCCGGAAAATTTCCGTAACGTCCTCGCCTGTGTGAACAGCGCTTTTTTGAGTATACCGGTAAAGTCGTTCCGGAAATTTTCCAGATATTTACCGGTATTACTGTGTGAAAGGGGCTAGTAATACACTAGAAACTTTTCCGTAGAACTTTTGAGTAAACTAACACATTTTTTATTTTTTTTTTACTTAAACTCAATTTTTCCAATTGTTTACACACATTTTCTGTAAGCAGGTCTCATTTGAAAACAAAAGACCATTTTGAGAAGAAATCACATCGTTTTGAATGTAGAGTTTCATTTTGCAGAAGAATTGAAGAGTTTTGCCCAATGTGTGAGTGTTTTGTGATTTGTGTGTAGAGTTCTGACAATATGAGACCTGCTTACAGAAAATGTGTGTAAACAATTGGAAAAAACTGTTAAAAAAAAAAAAACTGCTATACTGCATCCTCTTTTCTGTTTTGGTCTGGCCAAGCAGCAGGGAAAATGTCATCCTGCATGGCGAATCCAGCCATGAAAAGCATCAACTGCTATAGCTTGGAGAAGGGGTAACCATGTGTGTGTGCATTTCAGTCATACACTTTCCATCTCCAGGCAGAAAAACAATTCCTCAATGGGTTTGAGGAATGGAGAATATGGAGGGAGATTAATCACTAAAAAATTGTGAGTGGGCAGTGAACCAGTTATGATCCAGATGAGCTCTGATTTCTAAACTCATGTGAGAAGTTAGTATGCTAAGTAGGGCAACTGACTTTACAATTTTGACAGACAGTGTGTTCCTTGTGAAAACAAAAGATTTTCTGCATGAAAATTGTGTAAAATGCAGAGAATTGTGTGTAGTGTTTTGGAAAAAAGTGTGTTGTAAACCTGCAATTTGAGTGTAAAGCAGGAATTGTGCTTGTAGTTTAGCAGAATTGGTTCAGGGGGTTGATGAATCAGTTACACGTTGTAGAAATTGTGTCTGTAATACAAGTAATTGTGTGTAAACAACTAAGAAAAACTGTGGTAAACATGGTCATCAACAATGGTGTTAACTGTATTCCTCAACATTGACTTGGTTCAATGTGTATAGCATGATTGATAACAATATAAAACAAATAAACAATTACAGGCGAGGCAGTGGCGCAGTAGGTAGTGCTGTCGCCTCACAGCAAGAAGGTCGCTGGGTCGCTTGTTCAATCCTTGGCTCAGTTGGCGTTTCTGTGTGGAGTTTGCATGTTCTCCCTGCATTCGCGTGGGTTTCCTCCGGGTGCTCCGGTTTCCCCCACAGTCCAAAGACATGCGGTACAGGTGAATTGGGTTGGCTAAATTGTCCGTAGTGTATGAGTGTGTGTGTGGATGTATCCCAGGGATGGGTTGTGGCTGGAAGGGCATCCGCTGCGTAAAAACTTGCTGGATAAGTTGGCAGTTCATTCCACTGTGGCGACCCCGGATAAATAAAGGGATTAAGCCGACAAGAGAATGAATGAATGAATGAATGAATGAATGAATGAATGAATAATACTAAAAAGTATCAGTCTCGGATTAGCGAAGATAACCTAGCTAACAGAAGCACAACAGAAGGTCATGGTAATTTAAGGTGTGTGTGTGTGTGTGTGTGTGTGTGTGTATGTGTGTGTGTGAGTGTAGGGTCAGGATATGATGATGGTCCTTAAGAAGGACACTCTCAGCCTAATGGACCCTGTGGACCAAAGCCTCATCCACTGTCAGCCCATAATCAACATCCGCGTATGGGGAGTGGGCTGCAACAACGGCAGGTAGACTGAGATTTGTTGTTATTTTTGAGCCTAAATGTTATATGTCAGTTTCAGTGCTGTCACACATAGATTGAATTAGCATTTCCTCAGAGTCACCAATGACTACAACTTAACAGAAAGCATATGAGCTCGCTAAATGATAAAAAGCCACTCAGCCCTTCAGTTCAGTCATATTTTCAGTGACTAGCAGTCGCAGGTCTTTGACAACAGGGATCTTTTTAAATGTACGGCTGAAGTGAAACTTAGTATAGCTGTTTTGAGTTGAGTTGGGGTTTTCCAGTTACAGTTTTTATTGTTTTGCCACAAATTTCAGAACCCTGATGTCTACTCTAAACAATCACTACTTTTAACACACACTCTGCAGTGTTCAAAACTCAGCATGCTGCATTCATTTCTTTAAAGAAGTCTTGCATTTGCAGGATCATTGGTTCACATAATCCTTTTATCATACAAATACTACAGGAATACAACTTTCGATCACAAATGCACATTGTTTCAATAAGCAATTTTTAACAATCATTAAATATTGTTTGTTTAAAATATTAAAAAAGAAAAGAAAGCTGATATAGGCATGATATATGGCAACTAGGGATGTAACGGTATTGTAAATACCGTCATACCGCAATATTAATTTTTTTCGATATTACCGAAGTCGCATGACTCGGTAAAACTATAGGTCTTCTGAGAAAATTTGCTTAGGCGAATGAAGCGAACGGGAGGTAGCAAAAACTACAATACCCATCAGCCCATGCTTGACCATCATCCCTTGCGGTCTGTTGTCGCTACAGATCCAGTAATGCGGAAATGGAGTGTGCTGCTAGAAGCGGGGATGAAAAGAGCTGGAAAACTCTAAGGCCCTGTTTACACTGATGCGTTTTAGTTTGAAAACGCATAAGTTTTGCTACGGTTACGCCAACCGTCCACACTACGCCGAAGTTCTCGAGCGCCGAAAACGGAGCGTTTCGAAATGTGTGGATAATGTCTAAGTGTGGATAATGGAAAACGGAGACTTCTGAAAACGGAGGCGGGGCTGCAGACGTTCGCCTCTCTGATTGGGGCTTTTCCTGAATATTAAGTAGCCTAACACGCACAGTTAAGTCCTGCATTCTCTCCGTGTAAGTTCAGACTTCGCAAGTTTGATCAAGGCTGCATCTCTTCTTCTCAGTTTGATATGGAAAAGCAGACTATACCGAGGACACGGGTAAATCTTCAAAGGGGACAGTGTACTTTATAACTTCATTCACATCACCCTGGCTTCGTTGTTTCACTTTCTCAACAATAAAATGTAAACATGATTTAAGGAACTGCCTATTTTCATTTTAATATTAGCAACTTAGACAGCAGACATGTTGAGGCGTCGTGCTGCATAAGATGAGCGTCATCTTCACTGTGTGGATATTTATAACAAAACGGAGCCGATAACAACTGCCTCCTTTCAATTTCAGTGAAAATACGAAACACAGCCTCTCTTTTGCTGAGTATCAGTTTTAATAATCGATAATGGCCATTTTAAAAGTAATACATACAATAAGTTTATACATTATAGGAAATAAAGGCAAGCGATCAGTCAATATACAGAATGTACGTGGTTACATTAATCATTAACTTAACACGTTACCTGAGAACAAGTAATAGATTCCAATGACCGAAGTCAGGGAATATGTCGTTAGATAAAGACAACAAGATAAATGAAATATCCCGTTTAATAAATATAGTGAGATAGATCCAGCGGGAGATGCTTGATGAGAAGTCCGACTAGCAGAGCTCTCATCTGGGTAGATGGGCTGAGTGTGATTAAATGTTGAATGTGATGAGTTTTCAACAATACTAAATTGAAACTTTATTGTTTTTACATGGTTTAATAGTTTTTTGTTATTAAAATTGAAGTTCCTGTTTCAAAGCTTACAGATAGATGGCTAATTTGTATGTCATTGACACTTTTGGCACTTTTTTGGAGTATTTTCATAAGTTTTGTTTTTTTCCTGTAAATGATTCAATAAATACCGTACCGTGACATTTATACCGAGGTATTACCGTACCGTGAAATTCTGATACCGTTACATCCCTAATGGCAACACATGTAAATTACAACTGGATCCCACATACTGTACATAAAATGTTATAATAGTCAATAATTTGTCAAAATAGTGCAAAAATCACCGTTTACATTTTGTGTGTGTGTGTGTGTGTGTGTGTGTGTGTGTGCATGAAAAAAATGTCTGTAAAAGTGGTACATGTGTAACGTTGGGGGATGACACAAACAACTGGAAGTAAGATCTAATATGCAGGTTTATTCAGCCTCAGGCAAGCAATGGTCAAACCAGGTGCAAACGGCCATAAACAGGCAGTCCAGAATCGTAGTCGTATAAACAAGCAATAGGTCGTAAGGCAGGCGGCTAAACAGGATAACAAGGATAAGCAAGGCTAAGATCAAGATACGGGAAGACAAGACTAGGAGAACGCGTTGTCATGTCATCAACAGATTAACAAGACCCGGCAATCTGGATGGGTGAATAAGTGGCTTAAGTGCAATCAGTCTCTGACGAGTCTCAGGTGGTGAGAATGTAATCAGTCTAGGGCTGCGTCCGAAACCGCCTACTACTCAGTAGGTACTGCATTTGAATTTAAACGTACTACTCGGCCGTTAGAAAAGTACGTTCTATACAGTATGAACGTGAAAAGTATGAATGAAATTCGGACGTACTACATCCGCCATATTGTCATGGTCACGTGACCTGCCTGCGTAATTTACGTCGCTTTACTCCCATTCATGAATTCGCTCGCGGGGCATCATGGGATAGCGCAGCATGCATAGGATGCGCACTCTAGAATCTCGCCGGAAGTAGTAAGTCATCCAGGTACTTCTCGCATACTGTTTTTCGAATTCTATAAATTCTATAAATACTGATTTTAGCGTACTATATAGTATGGAAGTATGCGGTTTCGGACGCAGCCTTGATGAGTGAGCATGTGTGAGTGTGACCAGAGAGCATGTATGTATATGTAGTCCAGGAAAAGGCGGAAGTGTAGTCCATGGTTTGTTGTGTGAGAACCAGCGATCTGTGGAGAACGATCGCTGGTTATCGTAACAACATGGCACAAAGGAACCATAAATATGGAATAAGGATGAATAAAGATGAAATTTATAGATAATGTTGTTCAGTTGTGTCATCTTCTGTGGTAACAATCCTAAAACTTTCATCATCTAAACATGTAATATTGTACATCAGTTTCTACGCATCAAGAGTAATGCAACTGTTATTTATTATTTTGAGTGCTTGTATCAGATGATAATAACATCATGTTAAGTAAATGAATACACATTTATTTCATATGTAATGTTTGAGATGCATTTCGAAATGGGATCAATTTGATGTTTAAATGTATTATATTGAATTGGTGATCTTAGTTCAATGAACAAAGTATCTTTGACTTGTGTGTACTGTATCCAAGCATTTGTAAAAAGAGTTAAGAGTTTTGCAAAATCAAAACATTTTGGCAATGGTTGTGAATTTCGTGTCTAGAGTTTTGAAAATTGACACCAGAGTTCTGAAATTTGTGGCAAAACAATTGTAAACACTGTAAACAAAGAGTCCCTGATAATGATGAGTTTGTCTCTAATAAAAATGTTTGCTGTAAGTTGTTATTGGGTTTAAAGCTGGCTGCTGGGTAGAGTAGCTCCTTTTGTTAAAAAAAAAAAAAAAATGCACTTAAATGCATTTATAAGTATTTCAAATTATATCTGGATACAATATTCATTTAAAAGTGTACTTAAATGGAGTATACTGTAATAACAATGTTTTAACACACTTAAAACTGTTGAATGTCATGTTGAATTTATGGTCATTAAAATGCATTCAATCATTTTTTAGTAATCTTTTGTCATGCTTTGAAGCATAATTATTTGTATTTGTTTACTGAAATACATAACATACAGATTTCATTATAAATGACATATGAGTAAAATTTAGCCAGTAGATATGGTATTATGTACATGATAGTGGTAATTATGAAGTTGTAAAAATGTAACTCTTACTTCGTGTTAAGGCCTACTTAAATGAGTCAAAAGCACTGTAAATTCTGATTAAATTTAACATAAACATGAGCTATAGTCATTTTGTTTCATTTTGATTAACCTTGAACATTACATTCAGCTTGCATCTACAGTTGAAGTCAAGATTATTAGCCTCCCTTTAATTTTGATTTTTTTTTATGTCCCAAATTATGTTAAACAGAGCAAGGAAATTTTCACAGTATGTCTGAGAATATTTTTTCTTCTAGAGAAAGAAGAAATGTGTTTTATTTCGGCTACAATAAAAGCAGTTTTTAATATTTTAAAAGCCATTTTAAGTTCAGAATCATTAGCTTTATTTTTTTCGATAGTCTACAGAACAAACCATCGTTATACAATAACTTGCCTAATTACCCTAACCTGCCTAGTTAACCTAATTCCCCTAGTTTAAATGTCATTTTAAGCTGTATAGAAGTGTCTGGAAAAATATCTAGTCAAATATTATTTACTGTCATCATGGCAAAGATAAAATAAATCAGTTATTAGAAATGAGTTATTAAAACTATTATGTTTATAAATGTGCTGAAAAAAAGCTTCTCTCTGTTAAATGGAAATTGGGGGAAAATAAACAGGGGGACCTACTAATTCAGGGAGGCTAATAATTCTGACCTCAGCTGTATATTTCTTCTACTTCACATTTCTTTTGTGATAAACAATCCATGTGCACTTTTTATAAAATATTTTTTGTACAAAATCTTTCAAAAATCTCGCTTCTTTGCGCTATTTTTACAATATTTAACCTTTGTTTTCTTTTTCTTTTTAAAAACCACCACTCGTGAAAACAGAGACAGGTAATAACTGCACCTTTTTCTTTTTTCAATTAGAGCTAGAGCAAACATGTTTCGTGATGTCTGGGTTCCATCGTGCTCCATTACGTAGCTTTACTTAGCACCCATGTTTCCTTTCACTTTGCTACTGTCATTTCAGATTGTTTATTTTGTAATAAATGTCTAAAGGGGATCATTAAAATAAAGTGTAACCCTGCTGTGCCCTGCATGTCTCTAGAAACACTTGTTGTTGTTGTTCAAACGTGCCTTGTTCAAACAAACAATAAACGAACAAATAAAAAATAAAACAAATAATAAATGCCATGATGGCCAATCGGAGCTGCAGTAGCTGTGACATTTTAGACCTGTTTGAAACTGGTATAAATGAGATATTGCTAAAAGCAGGAGTTTAGAAAGTTTGATCTCGTCCATTTTCTTGTTTTTAGGATGTTTTTTGGGGTTAATTTTTGCATTTTTGTTGTTAAAGGTACAGTAGATGTTTGTCTTCAGAAACACTTTTTGTTGGGCTGGTTGAAAGTCTCTTCACATTCCAATACTAATGATCAAAGTAAATGTATTGATATGTATTTCAACATTCTGGGTAAGGCATAAAACTAAAAAATGTTCATCCAATAAAATTATCCAGCAGACAATTCCCAAAATTCTAATTAGTAGCCCAAACTGTCTGTCAACAAATGTAGATTTGTACATCTGCGCTCCCTATGATCTACTATCATATTTATGGTGCACGTTCATGATTTCACAGGGCGTGGCTTTGAACGGCAGAGGAGAAACTTTGTTTTTAAAGATATTATGCTAACAGTTAGCATTTTGGCAGATCACCTACTGCACCTTCACTGCATTACATTAAATGTGAGTTATACAGTTTTCTCAGTGGCTTTGGTGCATTTCTCACTGCATTATTTACATTTGCTCAACAGTTAATGCATTTCTCAAAACAATTAATACAAACTGCGAAACCTAGCTGATAACCTGCAAAAGCGTGTCACTTGCTCAAAATGGATAGCTCACTCCTCAAAAGCAAGTATTGATGTCAATGAAAGTGTCAGTGTCATCAAGATGAAAAGTCCTGACACCATTGTTAATGAAGAAGATAGTCAAATGGCTTTGTCATATTTTCATTATGACAGTTTACTCTGTACATTTTATCCAATGCAAGAAAGTCAGATTTTGGTGACACTTCCTGAAAATGCTCAAGACAGCACTATATTTGCACAGCCATTTGAAAACTACAGTAAAGTTAGACATCACTGCCGTTAGAGAGGTATCTGAGTACAAGACACTGAATATGTATGTTTCACATGTTTACTACATTTGCTCTTTACAATTCTAATTTATTCACAGCATTGTGCAAAATAATAAATACAATTATATATATATATATATATATATATATATATATATATATATATATATATATATATATATATATATATATATATATATATATATATATATATATATATATATATATATTATAATATATAACAATTATATAACAAACATAAGCTTCTTTTGGGTAGAGCTGTGCACAACTGTAAACAATATTGCAGTACATATTGAAACTGAACCTACAGCATACATAGGTCTGTAAATCATTTATGAAATTGATAATTTTAGAAATCATTTTCAAGAAAAAAAAGATCAAAAATTGTTTATAAAATGTCCTTGACAGATTTTGATAACTAGTTCAACATTTTTGTATGTAAAGACTCAAGTAATGAAATGAGGACTATTAGTTTTATATGGAATGACTATTCAGCATTTACAAAACGTTAATTTTGACTGACATGACATAAGCAAATGATAATGTTTATAAAACAGCAGAGAGTTGTATGAAAGCAATTGATGCATGTCCAAAAGCACTTGCAATTTGTTGGAAGGAATGAGAAACTGCTACTATGATGTGCACAAATGACTCATTGTTTTGAGAAAGGCATTAACTGTTCTACAAATGTAAATAGTGTTGTGAGAAATGCACCAAAGCGACTGAGAAAAGCTGTATTTTAAATTTAAACTATGAAAATTACAGTATTTTAAAAAAATAATAAATAAAATTGGTTCAATAATGTAAAAATCAATGTCTAATTTTGAAATCTGTAATTGTGGAACCCTGTGCTCCTTCATCACAGACTCTGAGGACTCGTACAATGACTCTGTTTTCACACAATGCCTGTTTCCATCTCTCTTTTTGCTAACCAGATAAACTCATTGGTTATTCCTTTTGACTTGCATGTTTTCCCTCAATAATTGAGCGTAAGCGAGCGCTGGGTTTCTCCAGCATCAGTATGCTGTGTGAGCTCGTGCCATGCGCTGTATGAAGCACCACTGCTCTATATTTCTCCAATGTAATATTCATGAATCAAGTATTCTCTTTGATGGAGACAGTATGCGGCATTAGTTAGTTGCTGAAGAATCAAGGCCCCCACTGCTGCATTGCATCGCAAAATCATCTTGCTCAGAAATTCAGATCGATCTGTATTTATAGAACACAGACATCCGATAGTGGCACATACCGTCAGAGAGAGACTTTCAGGTCCATGTGAAAAGATTTAGTAAAGAACCAGTCAAGTTGAGAAATTAGAGGTGGTGTAGTATTACCCAGTAATACCCAACTGGTCAATGACATTTCCTGCTTGCTGTGGTTTTTGTCCTATTTTTATTTGAGCTTTACACAGTTCTGTTCTTAGAAGGGCTGTTCACTACTGAAGCCAACTGACTTATCATGCTAGATGGATGGATGGATGGATGGATGGATGGATGGACAGACAGATGGACAGACAGACAGACCGATGGATGGATGGATGGATGGATGGATGGACGGACGGATGGACGGACGGACAGACAGACCAATGGATGGATGGATGGATGGAAGGACCGACAGATGGATGAATGGACGGACAGATGGACAGACAGACAGACGTATGGATGGATGGACGGAAAGATGGACAGATGGGCAGACAGACCAACAGATGGATGGAAGAATGGACAGACGGATAGACAAACAAATACACAGACGAATGGATGGATGGACGGACTGATGGATAGATGGACAGACAGACCGATGGATGAATGGATGGATGGATGGATGGATGGATGGATGGATGGATGGATGGATGGATGGACGGATGGACAGACAGACCGATGGATGGATGGATGGATGGATGGATGGATGGATGGATGGATGGACGGACGGATGGATGGATGGGTGAATGAATGGATGGATGGACGGACGGACGGATGGAGAGACAGACAGATTGATTGATGGATGGAAAAATAGATGGACAGACGGAAGGACGTATGAACGTATTGATGGATGTATGGAGAGATGGATGGATGGATGGATGGATGGATGGACGGACAGACGGACGGACGGACGGACACACAGACAGACCGACGGATGGATGGATGGACGGAGAGATGGACAGATGGACAGACAGACCAACAGATGGATGGATGGATGGACGGAGAGATGGACAGATGGACAGACAGACCAACAGATGGATGGATGGATGGACAGACGGATGGACAGACAAATAGACAGACGAATGGATGGATGGATGGACGGACTGATGGACAGACAGACCGACGGATGGATGGACGGAGAGATGGACAGACAGACCAACAGATGGATGGAAGAATGGACAGACGGATGAATAGGAGGAAGAAGAATGGATGGATGGACGGACTGATGGATGGATGGATGGATGGATGGATAGATGGATGGATGGATGGAAGGACGGAGGAATAGACAACCAGATAGATAGGATTTTAATTTTATTAATATATTGATTTAATATAGTATATTAAATATTCATTCATATACCTTTTTCAAATTTGTGTCATACATACTTTTCGGAAAGGATTATTTAAATTCATAAAAGCGACAGTAAAATGTATATTTATATAATGTTAGAATTTACTTATATTTCAATTAATGTTCTTTGTTAAGAAAAAAAACATCAGGGTAAAAAAAATCAGTTTTCATAGAAATCATAAGCAACACAACCATAGATAATACCTTAATACTCAACATTATTAATAATAACAGTAATTGAGCATATTAGATTGGTTTCTTATGGATTGTGTGGCACTGAAGTCAAAATATATATTTTATTAAAACTGAGAAAAAAGCTCTTACAGAGACAGATCACCTAAAAAATGAAAATCTGCTGTTTATTTATTATGCTCAGGTCATCCAAGTTCTAGGTGTATTCTATTTTGCTTTTCTTTAATTGGAAACTAAAGAATGATTTTAATTCAAAATCAGTCTGTGCAAGAATCTGAACCACTTTTAAACTTTATAAGACTTTAAAGGGTGATGCGGTGGTCATGCGCAGTGGGTATCGCTGTGGCCTCACGGCAAGAAGGTCACTGGTTAAAGCCTCGGCTGGGTCAGCATTTCTGTGTGGTTTTTGCATGTTCTCCCCGTGTTTGTGTGGGTTTCCTTTGGGTGCTCCGGTTTCTCCCACAAGTCTGGTCATTGTGCTTCACAAGACCTCAATACTGTATATCGTTCAGGAGCTTGTTTTACACCTATATGAGGGTCTTGCCTCTTAAAAGAAAAAGAAAATATTCAATGTTTTAGTAAAGAAAACAGAAAAAGGGTAACCCGCCACTTGGATGTGAGTAAATTAACAACACATAAATAATTTTGTGTGAACTGTTTTTATCTTGTTCTTGACTATAACATCATTATTGATAATATATGTATATTTTAATTTCTCTTTTTAAATATGGACATTAGAATCTTTCAGATTGCTACAACAACCATTAATGTCTCTGAGATAAGTATTTACTTCCGTCTCTTGGACCTCTTTAGGGACTTTGCCTTCGTGGCAAGTGATAAAGACACCTGCATGCTCAAGTGCCACGTGTTCCGCTGCAACGCTCCAGCCAAGACCATTGCCTCTGCCTTGCATGAGATGTGCTCAAAGGTAAGAGCAGACACTCCTATTACACCTGATGCCAATAGTAAAGGAGTGTAGTTCACCCCAAAATGACAATTCTGCTGTGAAACCCTCAAATTGATCTAAATGGGTTTCTTTTTTCTGTTGAACACCAAAGAAGATATTTTAACCATTTTCATAGTATTTGTTTCCTACAATGGAAGTCAATGGGTATCAACTGTCTGGTTGCAAATGTTCATCAAAATATCTTCTTTTCTGTTCAACAGAATATAGAAACTCTTACAGGTTGAGTATATTTAGATTTTTGGGTCAACTTTTAATCAAAAGGTCCTGTTTGAAAAACTACTCAGGCACCATTTTAACAGCAGACCAAAAAACCCAGTGTTTTTTCCAACCCGGGGCTCATTGTGGAAACGTAGTCCCGCGGACGTTTCTGGAGACCGCGGAGTACGTCCCGGCGGGTTTGTACGGCTGCAGTTTTTGTTTTCGCGAATCCGCGAGAGGCCGCTGTTGTGCGTATTTTCACACCTCAGACGCCTCTCGCTGGCGCAAACCTGTCGGCCGACCCGCCCTCCTCCTTCCCCGAACCCAACCAATTTTACCGATCAACCCGCCCGCTCGCTTCCCTAAACCCGACCGACAGTTTACAAAAGCCATTCAAAAAAATAAAAGCCCCGTTTTTTTTTTCTACCGCGTTTTCGGATTTCGCCGCGTTCTCACCCTGTCACGAAACTCGTTCACTTAATTTTTGGGATTCTGTTTTCGTCTTATCTGATTGCTGGAACAGATTTTCCCCGGACTCGAAACCGGTCGCCGTGGTCGACTCCTCTCTGCATCTCGAGTCTGCCGACGTTACACGATGAGCTGAGTGGACAAACGGGTTGCAGCGGGGAAGTCCTCCACAAGGAGGTAAGGCAAGCGCGAAAGGGAACAGCGTCACACCGCCCCACAGCGTTCGCATGAAAAAAATAAACACGGCCGTACGTACCCCCCGGGACGTATTCCACTGTCTCCAGAAACGTCCGTGGGACTACGTTTTCAGAATGAGCTTGGGTTGGTTTTTTTAACCTTAAAGGTTGGTGACTTTTTTTAAAATGACCCCAACATTAGACAAAATTAATCATTTCATATTTTCATAAAGTCTGTACACATTTAGGGTACACACAATAAAAATCTGCTGCTTTAACTTTTATGAATACCGTCTTGATAAAAACCTTACACTCATGCAGATACTTTTTGCATGAAAAATATACCTTTTACTTTAGTTAAAGTGAAGTTTAGGCCCCGAGTCAAGCTAATGTACGAACCACCAATCAGACTATTGCTAACAAAGTATAAATAACCAAACACCTTACCTTTAGTCATCTTCGTCTTGAAGAATCCCCCCTTCCACCCCTTTTCCTCCTCTTTTGTCTACAGGGCAGCACGGCGGCCCAGTGGCTAGCACTGCGGCCTCACAGAAAAATGCCTCCAGTTCGGGCACCTACCCAAACGGTCAGCATTTTCGTGTGGAGTTCATGTTCTCCCCGTGCTTGCGTGGGTTTCCCCGGGTCCTCCGGTTTCCTCCCACACTCCCAAAAACATGACACTTAAGTAAATTGACTAAACCAAATTAGCACCAAATTCGATTCAATTCTGTCAGCAACGCATCACCTTAGCAACCCTCACGCAGCAGGAGGGGGGGGGGGTTCTCGAGATCTACCCGAGCTCAAATTCCCCTCTCGCCCTGCAACGGGAGGGAGCCCCGGGCTCGAGGCTCTCATGAGCTCGGGGCTCTCTCCCGGGACAGCATGCCAATCTAGCTTATTACCAAGCATCAGCTAAGTGTGAACTCTAAACATAGATTAAACATTGATGAAATACTCCACACGCACGAGGGAACACCTAAACATTTACAGATGAGGTTGTTTCTTCATGCAAAATTGATCTGAGGATTGCTTCAGATGCTTAATTTGAAAGGTTTAGTGAAGTCGGGTCATTTTTTGTTTTTTTTATGATTATTTATTTATTGCAGAACAAAACCAGCAAACATAGCTAGCAACATTTATATACAAGCCAGGGTTTGCATTAAATGAAAATACATGAAGAAAAATTACAAATAATAATAATAGTAAAATAAAGACAATAAAATAATAAATGAATAACAATACATAGAAAAAGAAAAGCTCTGGGGTGAGAATGAACTAGTTATTATATAAGAAATTTTCTCAATAAAATCAGACCATGCTTTGATTGTGTAGCTCTGGTTTAGCTCTGTTAATTGTTGCAGTGGAACGTTCTAACAGTGCAATGTTTTTTAGTTCAATAAGCCACATTTTACCCACTGGGAATGAGGGTTCATGCCATATTTTAAATATAACCTTCTTGGCTGCAGTAAGTGCAGTATGAAATATCCTGCGTTGGGAAGTGTTTAGGTTTAGATCATAATCATCATTCAATTAACAGATATTAGGGTATTTGGGAATGAACATCTCACACAATTCTGAAATAGTTTGAAATACCTTATCCCAAAATGTACTGATAAGTGGACATTCAAAAAACATATGAAGTCGGGTCATTTTTGACCTGAACAGAGAGTGGTGTCTCCAGAATTTTAAAACAACAGGAGGGTTTAATATAAGCAAAATCAGAATTCTGTGCTCATAAATTTACATATTTTAAAGACTCCACTGTGCATTAGTCAATTCTTGATTGTGATTGGTGTGTTTGAGCAGATTATGACGGAAAAGGCAGCATTGCAACCATCTATGGCCCGCTCTCTCACCATGGAGAGCATCTCTCCAGAGGACTTGCCCCGTCAAGGTATGACACCAGCAATCTTTTTTTAGAGTAGTATCTCTTAAAGGGCCATGAAACCCCCTCATTTCAGCAGGGTGTTTTCACACCTCTACTTTGGAAAAAGTCAGAAAAGTGGGCGTGTCCAGCTTTGTTTAGGGGGGAGTGTCGTAGGAACTAAAGAGGCATGGTGTGGGAGTGTCTATTTGGGCACGCGCTGAGTTTCAGAGTCAAAACACACACACGCACACAGGGGAGAAAGTGACTGTGTTTACATGGACATCTGTAGTCGAATTATTTGCCAAATTATTAAATAGTGGATTTTATCTGCAGTTTGGCTCTTTCATTCAGGGAATTCATTCATGCCCCTCGCGACAAACGAGATATTTGATTCAAGAAACTGCTCTAAGCGTGTAATTAGAAAAAAACCATCAGCATTTCCCGGAAATGCTGGTAGGTAGTGTCAGAAGTTAGTGTGTTAGTGTGTTATTTCGGTCACAAAATGCAGTGAAAATCCTACACGAGGTTAAAGTTTGGTTGTGGTGCTAACATGTTTACACTCGGTGCAATAGTTAACTTAGTTCGATATGAACAAACTGAATAAACAAAGAGCACTGGTCGCTCACTTACCAAATCTGTAGAGACAGGACAATCACCAGCAATTAGAGCCGCGTCTTTATTAAGAGAAGACTACAAGCGAATCCGGATCTCAGCGTTTGCAGATGAGAACAGCTCTCAGGTAAACAATAATCCTCCTTAGACACGTAAGTTATTGTTGTCGAGCGTTGCGTACACTGTTAATCCACACGTGACTCCAGCTGAGCTCTCACAGAGAGAAAATTAAAACAAAAATTCAAAAATTCGTTTCAAACTGGAAGTACGAATTTGCTTGAAATAACGCAAAAACAACCAATTTACACTTTTTAGTGAAATATAGGTGTCCTAATAGTGTTTTTAGCTGTGTGGGACACATATACGACTGTCAACAGCTCAAATAAATGTGTTTTGGTGTTTCGTGACCCTTTAAACATAAGTGTCAGGTTGACAGTACTCTAAATTGTAGTCTTTGAGAATGTTTGATATGTGCTTTCCAGTCGACTTCTTGGAAGCAGTGAGGCAAAGGGTGCAGAAGTTTGAGGTGGAGTACATTGGAAACCTGCCAGTATCCAGAGCGATGGGTGAGTAGGATTTGGGCTATTCAGAGATCTAGAGTAATAAACCTCTTTAACACTATCTGTGTGAGTATGGTGCTCAAAATGCGTACACTCCTCACACAGCTCTCTTTTAAATTGATACTGTCTATGAGATGTTGTACAATAAGGCATTTACGTAAGTACATTAGATTAGTCTGTAACGAGGAGGCTGACACAGGGGGATCCATCTGCAGTATGTTTATTAAACACAAGTGAATTAGGAACACACACCAAGTGCTGTTAGAGACACTCACATGAAGATCAGGCATAAGGAGTTGAAAGGCTAGCAGTAAACACTCTTTGATCGTTGAAACAGGCGTAGGTCAGGGCTGGCAGCGGAATTCAGTAACGGAGAGGAAAGCTGAGGGTCGGGGCAAGCAGCGAGGAGAATAAGGTTGAGAGCAGTCCGGGTCAGTAACAGGAGATCAAACAGGATACAAGGAAAAACGCTCGGTAATGTTCACTGGGCAAACAAGACTTTGCAAAGATGTGAGCGTGAATGCTGCTTATGTATGTGCATGTGATGAGAGTCAGGTGCATCGCAATCAGTGACAGACACGGGGCTTCTGGGGGATGTAGTGCTTAAAAGTCCAGTGAGAGAGACCTCTGCTGGCCAGTGAGGGGAATGACAGGGACCGAGCTGGTGACATAGTCAGTACCAAAGCCAAAACCAGATCTGTGCTAAAAACACATAGCACTTCACTTTTTCCACATTTTTTTATGTTACAGCCTTATTCCAAAATGAATTGAATTTATTTATTTCCCCAAAATTCTACACACAATACCCCTTGATGACAATGTGAAAAAGATTTTTTTAAATTGTTGCAAATTTATTCAAAATAAAAAAGCTGAAAAATCACATGTACAACAGTATTCTCAGCCTTTGCTGTAAATCGCTAAATTGAGCTCAGGTCCATTCTGTTTCCACTGATCATTCTTGAGATGTTTTAGCAGCCTAATTGGAGTTCACCTGTGGTAAATTCAGTTGATTGGACTTGATTTAAAATGGCATACACCTGTCTATATAAGGTCCCAGGGTTGACAGTGCATGGCAAAGCACAAACCAAGCATGGAGTCAAAGGAATTGTCTGTACACCTCCAAGACAAGATTGTCTCGAGGTACAAGGGAAGGGGAAGGTTACAGAAAAATTTCTGCCGCTCTGAAAGTCCCAATGTGCACAGTGGTCTCCATTATTCGTAAGTGGAAAATGCTTGAAACCACCAGGACTCTCCCTAGAGCTGGCCAGCCATCTAAGCAGAGTGATCGGGGGAGAAGGGCCTTAGTCAGGGAGGTGATCAATAGCTTGATGTTCACTTTGTCTGAGCTCCTTCTGTGGAGAGTGAGAACCTTACACAAGGACAAACATCTGTGCAGCAATCCACCAATCAGGCCTTTATGGTAGATTGGCCAGACAGAAGCCACTCCCCACCTGATATTTGCCAAAAGGCATCTGAAGGATTCTCAGACCATAAGAAACTAAATTCTCTGGTCTGATGAGACTAAAATTGAACGCTTTGAGTGAATGCCAGGCGTTACGTTTGGAGAAAACCAGGCACCGCTCATCACCAGGCTAATACCATGCCTACAGTGAAGCATGGTGGTGGCAGCATCATGCTGTGGGGATGTTCTTCAGCAGCAGGAACTGGAAGACTAGTCAGGATAGAGGGAAAGATGAATGCAGCAATGTACAGAGACATCCTGAATGAAAACCTGCTCCAGAGTGCTCTTGACCTCAGACTGGGGCGACTGTTCATCTTTCAGTGACTTTCACAACAACTCGGTGAATGTCCTTCAGTGGCCCAGCCAGAGCCCAGACCTAAATCCTATTGAACATCTCTGGGGAGATCTGAAAATGGCTGTACACCATCGCTTCTCATCCAACCTAATAGAGCTTGAGAGAAACTGCACAGAGGAATGGGCAAAAATTCCCAAAGACAGGTGTGCCAAGCTTGTAGCATCATATTCGAAAAGACTTTAGGCTTTAATTGCTGCCAAAGGTGCATCAACAAAGTATTGGGCGAAGGCTGTGAATACTAGGTATATGTGATTTTTCAGGTTTTTTATTTTTAATAAATTTGCAACAATTTCAAAAAATATTTTTTCATATTGTCATCAAGGGGTATTGCGTGTAGAATTTCGAGGAAATAAATGAATTGAACCCATTTTGAAATAAGGCTCTAACATAAAAAAAAAAACGTGGAAAAAGTGAATCACTATGAATCATTTCCGGATGCACTGTAAAGAGTGAATTCCAGATGAGGAATGCATGCTTACAATGTCAAAAATATGGTCCTGGAGTTGACATATTGTGTGGGTTTGTGATTATTGTGTGGCAGGAATGGAAGTGTTGAACAGAGCTATTGAGAGCATCATGCACTCCAGAGACAGAGATGAGTGGGAGCCAATAGTCATCCATGTGTCTGATACAGTTCTGTCTTTATGGAGAGGAGAGGTAAGAATATATAGCAAGTGATATTGAGGCTTTTCACTGCCCTTCATTTGTATTGCATACTGTGCTTCTAATACTAATACTCCTTTGAATGTGTAGCATTAATATTTTTGCAATATTCATATTTTCGAATAAATGTTTTCATGTAAGTTGTCATAAGCTGAAAACACAAGATACTGGTGCAAAGTTTAAAATGTTTTGAACAGGCCAAATTTCAAAAGTTAGTTAAAGATGCGTCACATCAGATTAATTTCATAGTGTAAACAGTCAGGAGCAATTAAAAACAACTGCAAAAGATCTACTCTCACCTACTATCTAACTTAATCCAAAGTTCTGTCATGAAACTCTGTTGGGCACACAGGCTGAAATGTCCTATCCAATGTCCTAGCCCAAGGGTGGGCAAACTCGGTCCCGGAGGGCCAGTGTCCTGCACAGTTTAGCTCCAACTCTAATCAAACAATTCATAACTCTGAATATCATTTTTAATAATCAATAATGGCCATTATAAAAGTATAACGTACGATAGGTTTATACCAGGGGTTTTCAAAGTGTGAGGCGCGCCTCCCCTGGGGGGCGCCAGAGCATGTCAGGGGAGGCGCGGAAAAAATATTAAATAATGTTTAATTATTATATGTATTTTTTATTATTTTTAAATGTTTTAATTAAATAAAGCTAAAAAAAAAAGAATACGTCAAAAATAAGAAAACCTTTTTTACCCAGAAGGCCATAGCTGTGAATTCGCTTCTGTTGGCAAGACCGCCAATACAGGTATATGCCTGCTAATACAATGGATCGGTTTCTTAGACCCCCCGAATCAAAGCCTTTAAGTTCAGGGCTTAAACCCAAAAGACGACTATATGATGATCAGTCTTTGAGTTTAGGATTTACGTGGACAGGACCAGCTGATGAACCACGACCTTTAAGTGTGGTTTGTCAAGATATTTTGGCTAATGACAGCATGAGACCCGCTAAACTTCGACTGTTTTGACTGGGATGGACAGTTCTTGGATCTGTTCTATTCATCATCCTAGTTTTAAAAACGTTATATTAAAATACTTGTTATTACTCTGTAAATAATTGCACTTTCATGCAAATGATGATAAAAGTGAGTTAACAGTCTGACATCTGTCTGTGTCTTTATGTATACTGTATATATGTATATGTGTGCGTGTGTGCGTGCGTGTTTGGGAGGAGGGGGGCGCCAATGGATAAGTTGTGTCAAAAGGGAGGCCCACTGTCTTAGACTTTGAAAAACCCTGGTTTATACTATATAGAAAATAAAGGTAAGCAATCAGTCAATATGAAGAATCCGTGTACGTGGTTACATTAATTTATTATATTAACTTATCTTTGTGCTCAGCCAAAACAAGTTACCTGAGAACAGCTCATAGATTCAAAAGACCGGGGAAGTCGGGGAATATGTCGTTAGATAGAGACAATATTATTAAATAGCACATTTAATGAATATAGTGAGATTAGATCCATTGGTAGATCCTTGATGAGCTATCAGCAAAGTAGCCAGGGTGCACATATTTTAGCACGTTAGTGTTAAGTCATAAAAAGGTAGCCCTGGCGCACATAGATTTCATTCATTCATTTTCTTGTTGGCTTAGTCCCTTTATTAATCAGGGGTCGCCACAGCAGAAGGAACCGCCAACTTATCCAGTACGTTTTTATGCAGCGGATGCCCTTCCAGCCGCAACCCATCTCTGGGAACCATCCACACACTCATTTATTAACACACTCATACACTACGGACAATTTAGCCAACCCAATTCACCTGTACCGCATGTCTTTGGACTGTGGGGGAAACCGGAGCACCAGGAGGAAACCCACGCGATTGCAGGCAGAACATGCAAACTCCACACAGAAACACCAACTCGAGTCGAGCCGAGCCGAGGTTTGAACCAGCAACCCAGCGACCTTCTTGCTGTGAGGCGACAGCACTACCTACTGCGCCACTGCGTCGCCACACATAGATTTGGTCCTTTAAAAAAAAAAAAAAAAGAGTCAAGAATATATTATTAACACTATTTTAGATAATTCATGATCTAATTCCATTTAAAATGAAATTTAAGTCCACTGCATAAACACAATTTAGTAAAGCATAACGAAAAGATGCATATTACTATGCATAGCAAACAAACTGTGCAGAAACAGTATGACTAGTTTTCATTTCTGAATATAATCATGTCTGTTTTCCACTTCTTCTTTCCCTCTTGCTTTGTTTCAGGATGGAGACGACCCATTCTGGGAATCTCAAGTACGCTACTTGACTTTCCTAGGTGTGGGTCATGACACGCACACTTTTGCAGTCATAGTAGATGCTGGAACCCAGCGTTTTGAATGCCATGTGTTTTGGTGTGAGCCCGATGCCGGGATCATCTCCGAGGCAGTCCAGGCTGCATGCATGGTGAGCTGATACTACATTTATTTGACTTTCACACTACAGAACTGGTAAAAGGTTACAGTTTCATGATATTGTGGAATTCCGTGGCATATCTTTCTGTTGTAAATGTCTGGTGCCCTCTTCAGGTTCAGTACCAGAAATGTTTGGTGGCACAGACTCCTCCTGTGAGGCCCAAGATATGGAGGGCAGGCTCCAAAGTCAAACGAGCCAACTCCATGGATGGCTCCAGTTTCCCACCACGATATCAAGGACACACAGCCTCCAAAATGACCTCTCCCAGTGTGAAGAAGGGCATGCTGGCATTTTTTGAGACATTTCGGAATAAACATGCTGCGGTATCCACTCCCTAACAACAGCGACTGTGTGCACTGTGATGGGGAGGAGATGTAGAGACGGAAGAAATGAACATGAAGGTTAAGAAGGCTTAAAAATAAGAGTATCCTTTGCCTTTGGCATTTTTTAATCCAACTTAATTTCCCCAGTATGACCTCACTAAAAACCCACCTTATTGCCCTTAATAAGTGTGTTTTTGAGGATTGACAAATCTGAATGTAGGTGTGCAGAACAGTGTTTTAATGACATTGAGGTGCTGTGCTCTCACATTCCAAGACTGACAGAACCCCAGACGCTCTGCTGTTCTACAACAGTTCTTGACCTCAAATCTGACTTGTGTAATCAGTCTAGTTCACACTGCACAGACAGACCCAGACTCATGCCAGCAAACACATTCTATAGTAACCCCCAGTCAGTCTGTGTTTGGCAGGTCGTGTAGTATTAGAGGGCTCCTATTAACAGGTGATTTTGGCGTTCATCTGCGTCTGGCAGTGCAAACAATCCTTGTATCGTTTTGCTCATCTGTTTGTTCCAGATAAATCATGAGTCTGTAGTATTCGCTGTGGGGATTTTTCAGGGTGTGTTCACACTTGGCAGGTTTTCTTTTGGTTAAAACGAACAATGGTGTGACTAACCTGTTACTGCGGTTAATTTAAATAAGTTTGAATGCTTCCATCAAAACCTTGCCAGGGTACACATATTTTAGCACATTAAGCCTGATTTATACTTCTGCGTCAAGTGACCGCCGTAACCCACGGCGCATGCAACGCGCGTGGCTGTGCATTTATACTTCTGCGTGCTGTCTCTGTTGGTCTGCATTAACACTTCCGAAACGCTAGTTGGCGGTGAGGTGTTAATGTTCCTCTGTGTTGAGTTTCTTCTCTGCTGTTTTGCTTTTCCTGAACACTTCCGGGATGTACAAGTGGCTCAAACTCGCTCATTTTGAGGCAGGAACCGGCGGACGTGCAACAACTTTAACTATGAGGTAAACACAAAACAAAACTTTCCATCCGGAGCTCCTTCACGGGACTCCACACTTGTAAACAATCGCTCTATTGGGTTCGCGCTATTCGCGCGGCTCTCGGTCCCGCCCCGACTCGTCAGCGCTACCAAGCCGACCAATCACAGAGCTTGCGCTACGCGTTGTTGCAACGTGTAGTTACATTTTTTTGAGAGGTGCACGTCAGTGACGGCAACGGCCACGGCGAAGGGCTATGCGTCAGCGCCGTAGCATACGCCGGTGTTTGACGCAGAAGTATAAATCAGCCTTTAGTGTTAAGTCATTCAACAAGGTAGCCCAGGCACACATAGATTGTAAAACAAGTGATTCCATTACTTAATGGCATAAGAAACAATAAGTTTTGGAAATAGATAATTTGTCCTGTCTTAGTCAACTCATTTGCAGATATGTGAATGTTTGATGAAACATAAATAATAATCGAAACAGCAGCAGGATAGGAGATCTGTGCTACACCAAGACCAATACATCAACACCACTGAATACAGATTCAAGTACAAACGCTTCCATCCAAACCTTGTGCAACAAACTAAAAATAGAACAGAACAGGGACCAAAGACATCTAATTGAACCAAAAATAAAACATGATAGGATAGGACAAGGATGGAATGCTCAAACATAACTTTTTTTTTCTCTTTCTCCTTCACTTTTTCTCTTTTTTTCAAGAAATGCGTCACCTAGCAGAAGATCTTCATTTGTGCTATGGAGAAATTCTAGCACTGTTTTGACTCCCTTACGTATTTCACAAGTTCTCAGCTGATACAAAATACAAAGACATGGTCAGTGCGACTAGCCTTGTGGTTAAATGCTCAGGCATGTACTGCAAATGTGCTTTGGGTGACTTGAGATTGATTCCTACCTAACAGTCGACCACACTCCCTTTTCTCTACCCGAGCTTTCCTGTCGTATCTCTACTGACCTATCTGCAAAGCATGAAAAAGACTTGTGTGTGTGTGCGTGCGTGCGTGTGTGTGTGTGTGTGTGTGTGTGTGTGTTTATATATATATATATATATATATATATATATATATATATATATATATATATATATATATTAGGGGTGTAACGATATTATAACCGAACCGAAATATCGCGATACACCAGCCACGATACGTATCGCGAAACTCTCGTGGCGTATCGCGGTACTCTCACTCCCCCTGCTGCCCATTATTGAGGTTGACGTCACTTGTCTCTAACTAATTGAACCAATTTAAACACATCTTTATTATCACATTTAATTACATTTTTTTAGTAATGATGAGGTTTTGTTCTAAATATTATATTCTAAAGTTAGTATTTTAGTGCATGTCATGTCATGTGACTTGAGTGAGCATCACACTTGTTACTACTGGACGCAGGATGGCTGCTTTACATAGTACTGAGATTGCAGATCCCCCAGACACATTTAAGTCATCTGTGTGGAAACATTTTGGTTTTCCAGTTGAGTACAGGAATAGAATTCGTGTCGTAGACAAAGCGCCTGCCTGTCTGTCTTAACTGTTTCACGAAACTTACTTGTAAGGAAAAACATTTTAAAAGTGTGGTAATTTCACAATGTGAGGGTGTAAGCAACAAACTGCCAACAAAAGTGATTTAATGTACAAAAGTGAAACCAGAATAATGCCCAAATATACAAAAAAAGAGAAATATTTACACTAATAAAAATAATATAATAAAGTAGCAAATTCAAACAAAAGTATCAAACAAAAATTAGTTAAACTCGAGCAAGGGGGTGATAGTGAAGACAAACAAAATAAATAAATATAATAAAACAATTCTAACTCATGAATAACCCCTCTTACCTCGCTAAAACTGATGAAAAGAAAAAAAAGGTCTTCAGCGCCGTGCGCCGCATTCTTCCCTATACTGAAAAAAATAAACAAAGATGACCTTCACCTCTTACCTGATGTCTTTAGCAATACATTTTCTACGTGTTTGCAAAATGGAAATCGTATGACATTTTCCCTATTCACCTTACACTAAGAGTGAACAGCCTATATTGTCGGGAAGGAGCGGATCCAAAAAATAATATACAAATCAATTGAAATAAAAATGTACAAACCTCACAAAATTACTTAAAGTGGGCTAAAGTAATGCAAAATAATTTTGCCCAAACGAAAGTTAAGCAAAAACAACGAAAATCATAATCATGTCAGAATAATACACGAAAAACGAGATCAAAGGAAAAAGCGCTCTCTCTCCCGCTCTTCCTGAATTGCTTTTCACATTCCCGCGCTGCGTCACCAAATGATGATAGATCGGTCTCCTGACCAATCAGCTGTCAAAAAGGCGGACCTACAGAAATGACAGGCAGCAGCTGTCATGAAGGCGGACCTACAGAAATGACCGGCATAGAGGGAGCGGGAGAGAGAGAGAGAGAGATCGAGAGGCAAACATACAGCCGGCTACAACCCTAACATTAGTTTCTGACACAACTGCAATGTATTTTACTGGTGAATATGTCATGTAAAAACACTTTACAAACACATTATATGTATATTTTTTCATTAATTTAAACGGAAACCTATCTATCTAACTGAAACCATAGATAATCAAAAATGAGCGTCTGTGTCTGCACAGCGATCAAGTCTCTCATCGGAGAATGTGGATATTATGGTGTTTTTGAAGAAGATCTTTCACTAGTCTACACTGCAGTTATTTATTTAATTTTAGTTTACTTAGTTAAGATGGCTGCACTAAAGAGAATAGTTTTTTTTCTGACTAGTCTATATTGGAGGTATTTATTTAATTTTAGTTGTTTACTCGGGTATCCTGACTGTACTAAAAATGTGATGACAAAGTTAATAAAGAAAAAGTTAAGATGTTCTTGTTATTAAGTGAATTTTCTCTTAGCATTGCTGTTAACATGACATCAACCCTAACCCCACAGCAAACAGAAACCGAACCGTACCGAACCGAACCGTGGCTCCAAAACCGTGAACCGAACCGAACCGTGCCTTTGGTGTATCGTTACACCCCTAATATATATATATATATATATATATATCTACACACATACAGTACAGCAAGTGTGTTCAGCCCAGTATGTCTGGCATGGTTTTGGATTTTGGATCAAGAAACACATTTTCAACCAGATATTTATTTGGGTTAGGTTATAAAAACCAAATACTCAGTGAATCATGACTGAAATGAGATATAAGTGTGAACACACCCACCGTGACCCTTGCTGCTTTCCATTTATTGCACCCTTATCCTGAAAGTATTTTTCCACTGTCCATGTTTTGCTCCAGTTCGCAAACAGTCTGACATCAAAGTTCCACAAGACAGTTGTAATAGTTTAATGAACACACTTGACTTAACAGAGCAACAGGATCACCTTTATTCTAGCTGAAAACATGTGAAGAACTCGCAAAGCATCAGGGGTCGCATTAACCCCTTACCTCTCAATGTCATCACTTAGTTCTTAAAGCTATACATAGATTACAAAAGTCAACACAGTGTCTAAGAAAGCCCAAACACACTGCAAGTTGAAAAAAAAAAACATCTTCACACCTGCACACAAATTCTCACAATACATGCAAATATAGAAACGTGCTGCAAATACAGCAGACCACAGCGGAAATATTTTGGGAGACGCCTAAAAGTGACAAATCCTTCCTGTTTAGATTCAGCTGTGTTGTTGAAGTTCTGACAGGTGAGTATTTTTTTTTATCAAGTTCCTCTAACTTACAGTTTTTCTGACAGTAAAACGGCGGTCACACTCTTACTTGCGAAACTGCATTACATGATTGCGTGATATTAATCGAAGACCAAAACATGATATATATATATATATATATATATATATATATATATATATATATATATATATATATATATATATATATATATATATACATATATATATATATATATATATATATATATATATACATATATACATATATATATATATATATATATATATATATATATATACATATATATACATATATATATATATATATATATATATATATATATATATATATATATATATATATATATATATATATATATATATATATACACAAATATAAACATACATCCATATATATATATATATATATATATATATATATATATATATATATATATATATATACAAATATAAACATACATCCATATATATATATATATATATATATATATTCTGAAAGGCACAGTGGAAGAATACTTTTGGTGTGAGCATACAACTGTGCACAAGTCTTGGCAGAAGATGTAGAGTGAAGTATATCTGGGTCTTTTACTTGACAAAAGCTCTATGCATCAAACAGACACAAGTATACTTTCATCTAAAACTCTTGCAATATATTGCTCAGAGGCGCATCACTCAATTCTGCTTTCATTTTTTTCACTGGTAAGGAAAAGACAAGGTAACCAGCAATATTGTCTGTGAAATGTAATTTACTCTATTAACTTAGATTGAACAGTAACACTGGATGCCATATGGAATCAGAAATAAACGATACCAACATCAAAAAAACAACCAACCAACAGTATGTTGTGCAATAAGACATATATATTGCAGTCAGATCTCAATGTGTGATATATTTTGATAACAAATATAGATGTACAGTGACCTGTGTATGACTAATATCTAGATGGTAGAGATTTTCAGTTTAGGTCACGTTTATGGTCAAAAAGTGAATATAGCCTCGAACCTACTAGAAATATGCGTAGATAAACAGTAAAGCATTTGTGGAAAAGGGTCTTGTTGTAATACACCTTCAACATCAAACGAAGCTCAGAATTTTCAAGGTCGTCGTAACTCCATTATGAACAAACAGAGAAATCTTCACCCACAACAACAACAAAGAGACCTCAATTAACATCGTGCAAGAGTTGTGCTTTAGATGTGTCGATGTCGTTGTTTCTAGTGTGAGCGGAGAAATGCAGATTAGGAAATATCAGTGACCCTTAAAAGACACACACATTGCTTGTTATAATCCTTCTGGTTTGTGGGGCCCTCAGTTTAGTGCCACCGCTGCATGATTTTGCACATGCCTGGAAATTCAAGGCTTTTGCTTGGTACTCAAGAACACAACCAGAAGGTTTTAGACTGTAAAAACTAGCTAAGGATGTACTTGGAGGATTTGTAAAATAATATTAATAAAACATAGCTCAAAGTATACTTCTTTTTTATGTTTGTTCAGAGCTCTAGTTCCAAAAATAGATCCATTTGATAGTGAGCACAAACAGGCGCTCAGCGGATGCTTACTAGAAAGATTCATCATTGTTCAGTGTCTATAGTTCTCCTTAGGTTTTTGATTTATAAGACTGTTGTTGTACTCATTTAAAGAGATAGTCTATCAAAAAATTCATAAATTCATCATCACTTATTCAGCCTTCAGTTTTCACAAACCTACAGCATTTGAGTTTTTTACCGTTGTTGAACACAAATGGAGTTATCTTTGAAGAAAGTTGTGATCAAACAGATCCTCTGCTGACACCTGTTGACTTTTTTTCCTAGTATGGAGGTCATTGGGTATGGAAGACGAATTCTACAAAAACAATAAATAAATACGCAAATTTATAATTAAATGAGTAAACAAATCTATAAATTCCTGCATAAAGAAAATAGTAAGTTAATAAATATGCAAATAAATAAATGGATATAAAAATCTACAAATTCCTGCATAAATAGATATATAAATAGTAAATACTGCGGGCAGGTAAATAAATAAGTTACACAAATGTTGTAGGAATAAGAAAAATGCTAAACTGAAAGTTTATTTTTCCCCGCTTTTAAACGTTTATTCTTTAATTCTCATTAGCATGTTGACCTGAGGAAAAGTGAATATCCCAAAACCAATTATCCCAAATGTGTCAAAGAGTGTTCAAATCCTAAAAAATAAGTAACTTTAACTAGTGACATGGACCGTGTCCCGTGTGGCCATGACAATGAAAAAAACATCCTTAATTTCCGGTTTGGTTTTATTGAAATCAGGGAAATGGACACACCATAGATGATTTTATTATGTACACAGAGCAATATTATAACAGAAGCCTAAAATGTATTTAGGGCCTACTCACACTATGTCATCCGTACCGTGCCCAGGCCCGTTTCCCGGATTGTTTGAGAAGTGTGAGTGCGCTGAATCGGGCTCAAGCACAGTTCATTTGGCCGGCCCTGGCCCGGTTGGAAGAGGTGTGCCTGAGTGCGGTACACTTGGACTTTGGCGTGGTACGCTTGTGTGTAAGTGCAAAATGCGCCAAAGCCCGAAACTGAAAGCGAGACGTGACTTTTAAGGGGCTGTTTCATATGGATTTATTAATCATTCTTACTGTTCAGTGAACGCAAACTGCCGTAGTTTATTAAAGACGCAAAACCCTCACTGCACGACAGCGGCGCGCCTTCAGCAGACCTCCTCATTCCTGCAGCACGAGGGCTTTATGATTGTTTATGAGCGCCAAAAGTGGCGGATCTGTTCGGCGAAATATCTGACTGCGTGTCCCCGCATCCCTAAGGACTGTTTGGCGAAATGTTTGACTGCATATCAAACAACTGAAACGATATAACTAGAGAAATCTCCACTGTGCTGCTGAGTGAGAGAGTGCTTCTCACTGAACAGCGCAGCAGCGATGACGTAAGCGTGCCGAAGCCCGTTTGTGTTGTGCGCGCGGGCCATCAGGGGAGACGGGAGGGGGGACAAGCGTGCTTTGGCCCGGTTCGAGGCAACTGTATAGTGTGAGTACGGCCTTAGTGTGGTAAAGCAGCACTGCTTCTTATACACAGCAATAGCTTTAGTGGCCTCGTTTTACTTTGACAGCTTTACTTTTCATCATAATACGATAAAAAGTTCTGAACATTTGAACATATCCATGAAAATGAATTTCGACAGGAGCCCTGTATATAATGAAGACCACAACTCCCATGATTCCACACATGGCATCATCAAGTTACAACTTTGGTTGTTGTGAATACACTCCCTCTGTAAAAATGACACACTGTGCCTTTTAATTACGTACGATCTGTAAATACTAGTACATTCACACTTGTCTGATGAAATTTGTGTTGGAGAGCCTTGGCTATGCGTAAAAACGGAAGTATACTTTGGGCTTAAAGGTGTGCACTTATGAATTTCAATGTTCTGACAAAAAAAAAAAAACTCAAATATGCTCATGTGAATATACCCTAAAACACGAGATTTACTCCCAAATATTTATAACACAAAATCTGCAGCAAAGCCGTGAGCCCTTGCGCTTGCAATGATCTGAATGTAACGAGCTCTTTGAAGCATCGGACCTCAGCGCATGTTGATCTGAGATGCACTTGAGCACCCACACGAATGCTATACTGAAGGATGTTGTATGATGCTATATCTATTATATGCAACTGCTCCTTCCTTTATTGAAAAAAACAAACAAACATATGTATTATATCACCAATGAACTCAGGTCTCCTTAATGCTAAAATGAAAGGGGAAGTTTAGAGACGGACAACTCTTCAGCATGTAAGATCTTTGACGAGAAGCCTTGAGAAGACAGTTTAACTGATAGTTTTAGTTAACGGTCATGTAGCACCTTGTGTTTCTTATTTTTTCCTATTTATACTCTCTGTAAAGAAATCTCTCTCTATATATATTTGCAGTATTTCAGCACAAAACTAGGATGTCATGTAAAAGGTTTTGTATTATTCTTTGTGTTTGTTATTGTTGTTATTAATCAGAAGGACATGCCGACTTGTGTCCACCGTTTGGTGGAGTGTGTCGGGACATTAAACTGCTTGAATCTCTGCCTCTGTTGTCATTCATTACATAGTCTATTGAGAGAAATTTCCACTGACAGGGAATTAGGTACTTTCAGTTTCAAGGCACTGAATTTTCTTTTGAAAATAGACATACATGCACAATACCTGTCTACACTGGGACAAAGAGCTTAGCATCTCAAAATCTTATGGCCCGTTTCCACTGTATGGTGCAGTGCGGTTCAGTTCATTATGCTTTTATGGTCTATTCCACTGTCAAAAGGTGCCTAAAAGCAAACCGTACCATACCACTTTTTGGGTACCTAGCATGACAAAAGGGTACCAAAAGAAGAAGCGAGACATGCAACTGAACGCTATTGGTTTACAGAGATACGTCACTCGCAACAAACCAGAATGAAAACAAAGGAAGCGCCATGCTTTAAATACACAGTTGAGACATTACACTGTAATATTATATACTAGGGATGTAACGGTATCAAAAATTCACGGTACGATAATACCTCGGTGTGAATGGCACGGTACGGTATTTATTGAATAATTTACAGGAAAAACAAAACTAATGAAAAGACTCGAAAAAAGTGCCAAAAGTGTTTATTTACCTTAGCACTGAACATATCAATGACATACAAATTAGCCATCTATCTGTACGTTTCGAAACAGGAACTTCAATTTTTCAATTTTAATAACAAAAAACTATTAAATCGTATTAAAAAAAAGTTTCAATTTAGTATTGTTGAAATCTCATCACATTCAACATTTAATCAATCACTCACTTAGATAGAGATGGGTTTTTTAAGGAAAATTATCATATAACTATAATCTGGTAAAAGCTGGGATCTCTGGGCATGTCCCCTGCAACAGAAAAACCCCTCTCATTTGGGACTGAGGTTTCTGGGACAGAGAGATATGATTTAGCCAAGGTTGACAGCAGTGGGTAACGCTGTGCATTGTCTTTCCACCACTTGAGAGGACAAGCCATGAGTGAGATAGAGGTCTCTTTACGGTACAAGTCAATGTCTGCATCAATCTGAGCAGTGTGCTGTGTTCTGCAGTCCCCATGACTGGTTTTAGTCGTATTCCCCGACTTATATTTCACCACAGTCTGGCAGTGCCTGCATACCGTTTTTTTCTTTGTCTGTCACCTTTTTTCCTTTTTCGTATCTTTTAAGAAAGAAACCGAAATGCTTCCACACATCCGATTTAAAACCCGCTTTAGGTTCGATCATTTCCAGCTCTTTTTCTTCCCCCCTACTAGCAACACACTCCATTTCCGCATTACTGGATCTGTAGTGACAGACCGCAAAGGATGATGGCCACGACTAGGCTGATGGGAATTGTAGTTCCCGCTTCCTCCCGTTCGCTTCATTCGCCTGAGCAAACTTTTCTCAGAAATATAGTTTTATTGAGTCATGCGCCTACGGTAATATCGAAAAAAAATTACTATTGCGGTATTTACAATATTGTTACATCCCTATTATATACATATAATAACGTGCCATGGTTGACCCAAGCTCAAACAAATCTTGTCGTTGTCTTGATGAACAGCCACAAAGCCAAAAAGAGCAGAATCTACCCTTGTAGTTTTTACAAGGCTGTCTAAAACGCGAGCAGTTTCGCTTTCTCGCATCTATTATTGTCGCATCTATATTTAAAATAACAAACTTCTTGAGTCGATGATAATAACGTGCGCATGATCATTGAAGTGCTTCTGACATCCGATCCTTTTAGAAACGAACAAATGCAAGAGTGATGCGCAAAAAAACAAAGGAGAAGCCAAAAAAACTAAGAAGCAAATGATTGTTTCGGCAACCTTAAAGATGAAGAAACTGCCATGTTTAACTATTATCATCGCCTTTCGGACTATTATGAACTCTAAATGACGAAGTTACTTTCAAACAAGAGGTTACATGTGCTGCTGATTAAAGATACACATATGAGAGGTTTGCATTGACTGTAGACTATATTTTGTGTTGTTTTTGAACCCAAATAAGGACTAAATGTTTGCTGTGTGTAGTTTTTTTTGTAATTGGTAACATATCGGAGACTGTAAGGGGCTGTAAGTGTTTATATATGTTGCATCTATTAATTTAATTTATGTAATTGCAGATGTTACAGTAGGCTTTTTTGTGTTGATCTGCAGTTATAATCAAAACATGTTCATAGAAAGATTAGTAATGGACATTTAAACACAAGTATTTATGTGTAAAAAGCATCTGCTTTGTAAAAAGTGCTTCTCATGTGATATGTAAACGACCCGTACAGCTTTACTTTGACCTTTCCTCAAGCGAAATTTGGCGTCGGCTGAAACTTTTTGTCGTACACCACGCCCACCAAAAGAGTACTATTGGTACCTTTTAGCAGTGGAAATGCAAGCCTGAAAAAGGTGACCCGTAACGACCTTAAGAGGGGTCTGGCTGCAGACTCTGTACAGTGCAATCTGATCCAATGCTTTTTAATGCACTCACCTAACCCCACCCGTTACAGTGACGTCACTCACTGCATTGAGTGCATTGTGTCTGACATTGCACCCCTGAGTGATGTAATCTCAGCTTGCATCATAAAGGTTGCATCCAGATACTATTGCATTATTTAGTGATTCTATGCTCTTTGCCATGAGAAAAAAAGAGATATGATCTAACGACAAGCATCTAGTTGCTTTCCTAATTATTTATGCTCATTAGTTCTGTTTAAAATAAAACATGGCAAGCCATACGTTTCCATGCTGTCCAATTTCGCTCCTCTTCAAATCAGAACACAGCATTGCCAGTCATACATGAGCTGAATGATTCATAGGCCATTTGTTATATTAATTTCAAAATGCTTTTTAAAATGCAAAATAAAACCAAATCATAATTTTCTTGAACAGGTCATGTAATTATATCACATTTGTCTTTGGACTGTTGGGGAAACCGGAGCACCCGGAGGAAACCCACGCGAAGGCAGGGAGAACATGCAAACTCCACACAGAAATGGCAACTGAACCAGCGACCCAGCAACCTTCTTGCTGTGAGGTGACAGCACTACCTACTGCGCCACTGCCTCGCCGGAAAAATTAATATTTTTATTATTATTATATTTTTTTTGTCAAATAAGTTTTATTGATAAAGACACAGATTCAAGACAAAATGAATTCTGTTTACATATATTGTCCACATATAACAAGGCACAGCAAATAAGAAAAATTTAAAGGAGAAATAAAATAAAATAAATAAATAAAATAAAAAACACCCACCCACATAACAAGCAAACTTGTTACAAAGACCTGTTTGAACAACAGAGTATGATGACAAAGCATGTTAAAATATTGCAGAAGTTATGCATTATTACGAGTTTTTTTTTCAAGGTAACAGATTCCAAAGATTCCAAATTTTGTCAAACTGTTCAAGTTTTCTTTTCAAATAGTATTTAATTCGCTATAGAGGCAATTTCTCCAAGCCACAGTTTACATGTAGGGGATTCCTTTTTTTTTCCAAAACAGGTGCAGCAGCTTCTTGGCAGTAGTTAAGCAGTATGAGAGCAATTTACTTTGTGTATTTGACAACAAATGTGTTTGTTCAGAGAATCTCAGAATCTACTCTCTACTAGCCGGGCTTCCAGCTAACTCTATCAAGCCTCTTAAGCAGCTCCAGAATGCAGCAGCACGAGTGGTCTTCAATGAACCTAAACGAGCACATGTCACTCCGCTGCTAGTCCGTTTGCACTGGCTGCCAGTTGCTGCTCGCATCAAATTCAAAGCTCTGATGTTTGCCTACAAAGTGACTTCTGACCTTGCTCCTTCTTATCTGCTCTCACTTCTGCAGATCTATGTGCCCTCCAGAAACTTGCGTTCTGTGAATGAACGTCGCCTCGTGGTTCCATCCCAAAGAGGGAAGAAATCACTTTCGCGAACGCTCGCGTTCAATCTGCCCAGTTGGTGGAATGAACTCCCTAACTGCATCAGAACAGCAGAGTCACTCGCTACTTTCAAGAAACGACTAAAAACTCAACTATTTGGTCTCCACTACACTTCCTAATCTGCAATTGCCTCTCTGAATATCACACTAACTGTACCCAAAAAAATAAAAAATAAATAAATAAATAAATAATAATTACTAATACTTCCCTTCTTAGACTTTACAGACCTGAAACTTGCCTATAGCACTTATTCATTGTTGCTCTTATAGTTGTGTAAATTGCTTCCTTGTCCTCATTTGTAAGTCGCTTTGGATAAAAGCGTCTGCTAAATGACTAAATGTAAATGTAAATGTTACAAGCATTGGATCTGGTTGTAATTGCAATTTATTTTTGTTATTATTGTTGAATTATTATTATTATAGAATTGAGAAAAATAGACATTTTTTGTGTCATAAGATAAATATTGAATTAGTGATGTAAAGTAACAAATTACAAATACTCAAATGACTGTAATTGAGTAGGTTTTCTCAGAAACTGTAATTTACTAAGTAGCTTTAAAACTGTTTACTTATATTTTCCCCTTGAGTGCATTTTTGGTGCTGTATCTGTACTTTTAATCCACTACTTTACTTTAAACTGCAGTCACTACTTTATGTTTTCGTGTTTATGGGATTAGAAAAATCAGTCCTGTAATTCTTGTCCAATCAGAACACACATAGAAAGTAAATTGCATCATGATAAACCACCTCAAGACATGGCCAATTTATAATTGCAACAAACTGTTTGGAATCAGCAAACTGTATTAAAAGTGTCCAAGATGTCCAAAACCTTTACATGCAATGACCCAGAGACTGTTTAGTTGCATGTCACTGATGAGAAGATGATGGATGTTTACTGTGTAAAGACCAAAGTGGCCCTAAACACCCACAGAGCAGACACAAGACAACAACATGACTTGACGTTGTACAAGATTGACGTTGTACCCCAGCGGTGTAGGGACAATGCATTTTATTTGGAAATGAAAATTGGATTGACGTCAGAATGTCCAACCTAAAAGCAACCAGATTTAATGATGTTACAGCCTGACGTTGTGTGAATGCTACCACTATGACATCTATCAGACGTTGAGTTTTGGTTGCTCGTACCTGACGGATAAATAGCTGCGTTTTCACTATCGCACTTAAAGCGAGCGAGCCAGGGCGAGCCAAGGCCAGTCGCGTATCCACTGTCACTTCCGGGGCCTAATCGGGCCAAATCGGGGCTTTCTTGGGGCCAGCGGCCGGCCTTTTTCGGCCCGCCGAATACCTTGGGCCAAAGAGGGAGTATTTGACGTCAAAATGACATTGGTTTAAGATGTTGGCTCTGCATTGGATTTTGTTTGCTTTCTAACGCAACCTAAAATCAACCAAATATTAACATCATTTGACAAAATAATTTGGTCCTTAGACGCTGGCTAGACAATGAATTTTGGTCACCTGACACCACAACCTAAACTTATACTAATATTAACGTCTTATGGCGTTGTGAACCTGCTGGCCAATTACTTGATGCACTACAGAATGTTACGTTTACACACACATGCACATGGCTGTGTCCGAAACCGCATACTTCCATACTATATAGTACGCTAAAATCAGTATGCGAGCCGAGTAGTATGTCCGATTTCATAGAATTCGAAAATCAGTATGCGAGAAGTACCCGGATGACTTACTACTTCCGGCGAGATTCTGAAGTGCGCATCCCAATGCACGCTGCGCTATCCCATAATGCCCCCGTGAGAGAATTCATGAATGGAAGTGAGGCGACACAACTGACGCAGGTAGGTCACGTGTCCATGACAAATTGGCGGATGTAGTACGTCCGAATTCCAGTCATACTTTTCACATTCATACTGTATAGAACGTACTTTTCTAACGGCCGAATAATACGTTTAAATTCAAATGCAGTACCTACTGAGTAGTAGGCGGTTTCGGACGCAGCCCATGTAAATTCATCAGCTTTTAACAGTGTAATACTCACTACTGACTACTCTTGAGTACTTTTGAAAAGGTCTATTTTTTACTCATACTTTGAAAAGTATTTACCACAGATACTTTTACTCACACTACATTTTTATGTAAGCCATGGTGCTTTTACTTGAGTATGATTTTCAGTGCTATTTCCACCACTGTATAGAATATAAGAAAGTTTTCTTTTTCTTTTTTTCTTCAAAATCTTGTTATATTCTGCTGTGTATTCACTTTTCTCAAAATAAAATATTTCAAGAGTTTTTTCTTCTTGCTTTTGTTACAACTCAAAATATTTAAACACTTTCTTAAACTTGAACTCTGCATATTCATGCATATTCAAGTTGTGGAACCACTTAAGGGTGATTTAATAGTCAGTTTCCTGTTACTATCTCTTTAAATAGATTGCAAAAAATAATAATAAAGAACTTGTTGATGCGATTATTATATATTGTTACAATTATATTTGAGAAAGACATCGCTCTCACTTCGCAGAGTTGTCTGTCTCATTTGAGTTTGCCTAAATCTATCATGCAAATTATAATTACTAAAAGGACAGAAAAATAATGAGTATTGAGGGGGCACCCGGATTTGAACCGGGGACCTCTTGATCTGCAGTCAAATGCTCTACCACTGAGCTATACCCCCTTTCTCATACCACACTGCTCCATGAAGCGTAATTGTAGACAAATACCAACTCCTGAATCATTGTACATAAATGTTCATTCTGGTATTTCTTTATTGATTATGTCAGTGGTCTATATATATGATCGGCAATATTAACAAAGATCTATTTATGGGATAAACCGCTCTCAAATATAATTTCATACGTCGTCGTCACATGATAACAAAAGTATATCCGGGGACTGACCGGAAGTACATTAACTCTAGTCGGAAAGACAAGCTAGATAAAAGATGGTAATGTTGAACTCCAGTTTTTACTTTTATTTTATTTTATTTCACTTTTTTACATTGGGGCATATTTTTAAATGGCTATTTAGGTTGTTTTCAGCATACTATGAAACTAAGTACATATAGCATTGAAAAGCGCTTATTTGAGCTGTGCCGGTTGTTAGCTTGCTAGCATAGCATGGCAGATCGTGTTTATTTATTTCCTAGAGCAGATTAAGTTATCAGTTTGCAATTATAGTCATGAGCACTTATTATTTGCTGTGGTATTTTATTTATGATACATATCATTGCTTTGTATTGATTTTGTCGGCTTTTTTGTTAGCTTCTGAATGAATTGTGATGCGTCATTGCTTCATCTCCAGTCATCGCTTAACTTACTTTCAGTTTGTATTTAAGTTACCTGTACGTTAAGTTAGAGGGATTTTTGGAAAAGGTTTTGGGACATTAAGACATCAGATCAGGCCAGAACTGTTATTAATTGTTTCCTGACTAAATATTATACCTTAATATATTAATAATAATTGCATTTTCCAGAACTTGAGCAATCCAGTATAATCTGATATCAACGAGACATTTTTTATGTAGTCATTTTTTCACTGACAGGAATAGTTTTACAGACAGTATTGCATTATACCCAAGGTTTAGCATATATCTAACCATTGCTTAATTACTTAAAAGGGAAGTATCATTTATTATACAAATGTTTTAGTGAGGTAGTTTGTTTTTCTTATTAATAATATAACTTCAGAAAATATTCTTTGCCAATGACTAAGAACTATTGTGCACAGTCAGTATTGAAGTCAATAGAGGTAAAGTTGGTTTTATATTCGGATATTCAGACTTTCTCCTTAATAATATAATTTCAAAAAAAGCAATGCTTAACATTTCTAAATAGGGAAATTATATTAGCAGCAAATGATTATCAAAGTACAGCATTGTTCACAGTGAATTAGATAGTGTTAATGTTGTTTAGAAGTCATACTTGCATACTAATTCCTATCGAATATTCAAAGTAACATGGTAAACAATATAGAGACTGCTTAATTAACAAATGTGCAAATATAAAACCAACTTTACCTCTATTTGAAGTCATACTTCCATGCAGTTTCAGACTGAATATTCAAAGTCATGTGGTTGTCTCTGTTTTTAAATTGAAGCAATGTGTAAATATAAAGCCGGCTTTACTTCAGTGTTTTCCCCATATAAACAATATTTGCTAACATTTAAGTCTAACATTGATTTAAGTGGACTTTTGGTAAAATTGTGTTTCATTCGATTTTGTTCTGCATATTCGTATAGTTTTATTGATGTCTGTGAGTTTTTTAAATGGTAAATGCTTTTGATGATCATTTTGTTGTGTAATGAAAATGTGCATTTTTGGTGTCACAATACGATAAAAACAAGTGCAGTCATGTTCAAATGATGAAGCTTATTCTTTTTCTTATACTTGTAAATTCTCATATTTATAATTTGTAAGTTTTCCTACAAAAAATAAATATTTTATCCCCTTCAAGAGGGACAATTGAAAATACATCTAATTAGTATGGTTTTCTATGGAATAAAAAAATAATAGGCAAAATTGTAAACAATTAGTTTTACATAACTCAGTGTTTATGTGCAACACATCTTGTTCACAGAAGCTTTTAATGTTGTATGTCATGTAATTATTTTCATTATCTTTTGCATAATGTGTGTGTTAATAAAGACATAATCTTTTAGAGACATGAACATGTAGAGTTGTAACTGTCAAAAACCCATTCGGGTCTGTTTTCACATCAGCGGTGTTTAATTATCTTGCTGTGTGTGTTTTCCTCAGAACACCCGTGGCCTGCGCTCTCAGCTGAAGGACAGTGTTCCTGTCACAGGTCTGTGTCCTCAGGCTGGTCCTTATGGGGTCCAGGACTCTCTGCGCAGAGGGTGAGTTTTGCCTACAGAAACCTGTGCTGTGTTTGTTTCTGCCTCTTTTACAATTTTTCTTTTGACATTTTTCTTTGCTCATAGGTTCTCCAGTGTCAAAAATGAGCTTCTACCGAGTCATCCATTGGAGCTCTCTGAGAAAAATGTAAGTGGAATGAAGAATTTGTCTGTCTGTGTGCAATTACATAGAACAAGCTCATTTTTGTACATATAAATGGTTTTAAATGGGCATACATGTGGGTCATATGACATAAAAATTTATATTTTTTAATTAAAACTTAATTAATTTGTTACCCTGGAGCACAGAATATTTATGTTGTACAGGTATATTTTTAACAATATGCAAAAATACATTATATATACTGTTGAAGTCAGAATTATTAGCCTCCACTTGATTTTTTTTTTTCCTTTTTTAAATACTTCCTAAATGATGAACAGAGCAGGGAAATGTTCACAGTATGTCTGATAATATTTTTTATTCTGTAGAAAGTCTTATTTGTTTTATTTTGGCTCGAGTAAAAGCAGTTTTTAATTTTTTAAACACCATTTTATGGTCAAAATTATTAGTCCATTTAAGCTATATTTTTTGATAGTCTACAGAACAAACCATCGATATATAATAACTTGCCTAATTACCCTAACCTGCCTAGTTCACCTAATTAACCTAGTTAAGCCTTTAAATGTCACTTTAAGCTGTATAGAAGTGTCTTAACAACATCTAGTAAAATATTATGTACTGTCATCATGACAAAGATAAAATAAATCAGTTATTAGTTATTAGATTAAATATCGCACGACTATCAGCCAATCAGATTCAAGAAGCAGACAGAACTGTTGTATAAATATATATAGCCACCCAAGTATTTTGGTGGTGACACATGAATAATACTATTACAATCATTCTTTTACAAACATTCACGATCGATTAACCAGTGGAAAATCTTCTCTTGCTCTGCACGTTTCCTACTGCTGGTGCTATGTGCGCGAGAAGCGCCATCATTCCCATAGACAATCTCATGAGCTGTAGGTAAAAGGCGTGTTTCAATCCAGCTGCCACCGCAAGTATATTTCAAACCTGTGGGAAGCCTATATATTATCCATTTTGCTAATAAAAAATTAAATGTGTGTGGAACGATGAATGCATTACATCGACATGCATTCACGAGCGGTTGTCTCGACTAGCTAGAAATAAGAATCACTTGTAATATTGATTGCAAGTTGATTAATGTAATATTGATTACACCTACCCCAACCATAAACCCAAAAAGCTTTGTTTCTCCCATCTCTAGCATAAACTACTTTGGCCATACTGAAAGAGTCAGCAGATAGTTTACTTCAGATCATGGAGAAGAAAAAAAAACAAGCAAACATTTTAAACATGAATGTTACAACTTAGTTAAACCAGCAATATCAGTTACTCAGCTTGTACTTTTAATAATGTTTATGACTTTTAATATTCATTCATAAGATTAGAAACCTGTCCATTTTGTTGGGAGTTGTTAGAGCATGGTGTAACAAAAGTGTAACTCCACCTTGCTTTTTTTATTTATTTTTTATCAAACCAGTTTCAGCTTAACCAGGACAAGATGAATTTCAACACGCTAAGAAACATCCAGGGTCTCCATGCGCCCCTCAAACTACAGATGGAGTACAGAGCAGCTAAACAGGTATCATTCGTGACGCTTGTTTACATGTGAATTATGCCAATAACACTTGATGATCACATGTAAACATTGTACTTTCAGATTCAGCGTTTGCCCTTCCTCCCAAGCTCAAATCTGGCTCTGGATACTCTTCGAGGCAGCGATGACACCATCGGCTTTGAGGACATTCTCAATGGTATGAAGGAAACATCCATGATAATAGCACAAAAATCACCGGTCAAGTGCTTAAAGGAGAACTATTGTGCTCCTTTTTTATGAGACGTTAAAATAAGTCTCTGATGTCCTGTGTGTGTATGTGAAGTTTCAGCTCAAAATATAACACAAATAATATTTTATAAAAGAAATTGATCCTATTTGTGCCATTTTGCTGACTGTTGCTTTAAATTCAAATGAGATTGTGCTCTCTTAAAAAGTGGGTGGAGCTACAAACACCTTTGTGTTAGCATAATGGCAGATTCAAAAACAGGACTGACAAGGGAGAGATAGTCACTAATGGATAGGGCTTTACCCCTCTAATGACACTGACACAATATTTAAAACAAGTGGCTAAGAAATAACTAATTACATTTTTTTTTTCTCATGAGCCATTAAAAATCCTTACTGTCTAACCCTATGACCTTATTTTAAAATGCGGAAGTGCGCCTGTTTTCGCGATTGTCTTAGAACTTCCGTTTCAGTTGCCTATGGGAAAAAATAGTAGGAATAAAAAACGGTCAAACTACTTGCTGTACAAACAAATGTTTGCATGACTATACAGACCAAGTAGAATAATATAACAAGGAAATATCAGTTTGCAACATCAAACAGCAAAACGAGCAGTTTTTAATGTCTAAAAATGAATGGAAGTGAATGAGACCGGAAGTCTCGTGCCAAAAAGATTCAAATGGCAGCGCCCGCTCGTAAGGTGAATAGAAGTCTGAAATTTCATTCTTTGTAGTCTTAAGTCTTAAATTTGACTTGATGTAACCTGCAGAAACCCTGTTTTAAAACCAACTTGTATCTAATTAAAAACAAGGTAAATCAATCGATAACCGATGCACGACTACATTCATTCATTTATTCATTTTCTTGTCGGCTTAGTCCCTTTATTAATCCGGGGTCGCCACAGCGGAATGAACTGCCAACTTATCCACCAAGTTTTTACGCAGCGGATGCCCTTCCAGCTGCAGCCCATCTCTGGAAAACATCCACATACACATTCACACACACACACACACTCATACACTACGGACAATTTAGCCTACCCAATTCACCTGTACCGCATGTCTTTGGACTGTGGGGGAAACTGGAGCACCCGGAGGAAACCCACGCGAAGGCAACGAGAACATGCAAACTCCACACAGAAACACCAACTGAGCTGAAGTTCAAACCAGCGACCTTCTTGCTGTGAGCAAACAGTACTACCTACTGCGCCACTGCCTCGCCACGACTACATTGTTTAGACTAATTATCTTGTTACACCAAAGTATTTTTAATTTACTGAAAACTAACTTGAATTTAAAAAACACTTAATTTATTTTAGGTTTACAAATTAACCATTGATATTTTTGCTCGAATGTTAAGTCTCATGTTGGTCATTTACTCCTCCAGATCCTGTGCAGTGTGAGATGATGGGAGATCCTCATATCATGACCGAATACAAGCTGGGTCTCCTGTAAGGATGCTTTTTCTGCACTTGTTTTCGCCCAGATCCTGTAGGTTGTGTTGTGTGCATTGTTTAACCGGTTTCTAATAAAATGTCAAATGTGAACTGAGAAATTGTCTTTGTGATGCTGATAACCTCAAACTGTATTGATTTCCTGTTTACTAATTGTGCATTTATATTACCCCCAACTACTTTTAATTGTAAATTATATTAAACTTTTTTTTTAATTGTAAAAAAATATATACATTTTACCCATACAAATGAAATATCGCTCTTATGTTAATGGTGTGTTTTGGGAGATAAGTAGGTAAATATTACTTCATAACTACAAAAATCCTCAACTAAACCTTTCCCTATTTGTGAAATAGTACATTTCTTTTATTAAAAAGACACTTCAAAAAGTTGAAATTCAAATCTACATTTAATTTAAGTTGTTTCTGGATGTTGATCTAGGTGTTAGGTGTGGAATTCCACCTTTTGTTGGTTAGTGATGAAGCTAAAAGGGTTACAGTTTACAAAAGACAATGTTTTGTCCAGCAGAAAGCTATGCATTGTTCTGGATTTGACCAACAGCATGTACCAAAACGCATCTCAAAATGTATGTATATATAAACATTAGGAATGATATTTACAATAAACATTCTTTCAGATAGTATTTGATTTGTGCTCTAGTACCAGCTCTTCTCTGTTTGGAAGTCTTCAGATTTTTCAGACAAATGAAAATTCATATTGACCCCAAATTCAAGAAGTGTACAAAAGTTTGACACCTTCAGAAAAACTAAATTTAGTCCAGATTTTAATGGTGAAAACTTACAATATCTGGTTTTAATAACCTTTTAAATGTTAAACTAAACACCCATATCTACAGTTGATGTCAGAATTATTAGCCCCCCTTTGAATTATTTTCCTCTTTTAAATATTTCCTAAATTATGTTAAACAGAGCAAAGCAATTTTCACAGTATTGATAATATTTTTCCTCAGTTAGCTGGATTTGGATATTGACGATTTGACACGATCCAGGATTGTTTCGTTCTTCAAAGCTGATCCGAGAGTTGTTGTCATAGCAACAGTTCTGGTAGATCAAACCTGTTCGGCAGCAGGCTCAATTCATATAAACAGGATTAGATCGGCTCAGTTCATGCAAAGAAAATACTGAAAGTATTTACCAAATGCTGATATTTTCTTACAGTAGTAGTTATATACACTTGAGAAAATATTAACTATTTTTAACTATATATATATAAAGTTATAGTTATTAATATGTATAACTTTATTTATGTTGTTAATAAAACTTGTGCAATCTGCACCCTCAAAATGAAAGTACAAAGACTGCCACCTGGTGGTGCAAAGAGAAAACTTATTGATATTAACTTTTTAGATCGCTTTAGAACAATGTGTATAATAGAAATGCACAATATGTGACTTTTTAAAAGCAAAAATACATTTATGCAGTCATAAACATGTTTTGACAGTTAATGTGACAGTGATTTGATGCTTCACAAAAGTTTCAGACGCCTTTACCAATATCAAAATGCTTTTGTAAACAACCAGTTATTCTTTACACCGATATAAAAAACAGCTACTATAATAAAGACAATCTTTTCTAAATGTAGAACTACATCCATTGATTTGCATTGAAATACATGATGAATACACTTGACACATGAAAGTGTAAAGCCTGCAGCTCACAACAAATGTGGAAAATTATTGTGTGTCTTATTTAACAAGCCGTTTACTGCTAATTTGATGTAATTTTGATCACATGGATAACTGAATATTAATCAGATGATGTCATTACGCTGCTGTGCCGTCAGCCAATCGTTGCATTGCTGATCATGAACACACTTACCTGTAGGTTTCAAACAAGCCTGAAGGACTTAATTAGTTTGATCAGGTGTGTTTAATTAGGGTTGGAACTAAACTGTGCAGAGCTGCGGCCCTTTTGGAACTGAGTTTGACACCTAAGCAGTTTTTTTTCAACTGTCTACAGAACAAACCATCATTATACAATGACTTGCCTAATTACCCTAGCTCAGTGGTCAACTTTATCAAGTAACACCTCAGAAATAAATTGTCTCTCCAAGTACCACCATAATGATGAGGCACATTAATTCCTATTATTAAGAATATTTATTGTTTTTAGCCACTTTAAACATTATAAATAGTTTGAACATTAACACTCTACTGTGCTTATAGTGAAAAAAACAACAAAAGGTCAACATTTAAAATCTGCTTTTTAAAGTTAATTAAAAATAAAACATTTTAAAAATTAAAAATGGTAGGCTACTGTTCTTAAAGTAAAAAAGAAAACTGCTGTACTTAAATGTAAAGTATTAACAAATAGTAACTTAATAAAATCTGGAAATGTTGCTTGGACCTCATAAATATAGGTTATGTTATCATATTTACATAAACTATTTGGGATCAATTTTGCAATACGTGTTGCATGTACACATGATATTTGTTTATCATTGAAATCTAAACATTAACTTGTATTTAAAAATAAATGATATGGAATTACATTTAAATTAGAAATGATATCCGCTTGTCAGAAAAGTGAGGGATTATATGCAAAGGTACACTGCTTGCAGGGGCGGACTATGACTAACAATCAGCCCTGGCACTGTAGCCACACTACCCAATTCACCTATAGCACTTGTTTGTACTTGTGAGAGAAACCGTAAGGAACATGCAAACTCCACAAAGAAACACCAAGTGACCCAGCCAAGGCTCGAACCATCAACCTTCTTGCTGTGAGGCAACAGTGCTACCCTCTGCGCTGCCCCCTTTCGAGACTATTTCAGCTATTTTATGCATTTTTAGGCAGCGACTGATTTTAGAGCAATTTTTTGCTTTCTCTAAGCTTTCACGCACCGCCTTTCCTTTTTTACGGTCCATCTCTGACAATTAGCTTGTGTTGCACTTACTGTTTGTTTGGCATTCTTGCCAGATTTTGGTTACTTCCGCATAAGCTCTGATTGGGCGGGCCCCTCTCGAAACCAGCCAGACATTGCCGATTGGGCCAATGCTTAACATTTATTACTATTATTACTATCATCATCATCGTCATATTCACATCTTGCTTGAGATAAAAGCTGCCTGCATGTAAACACAATACATGTATATAAAAAAAAATTAATTAGCATACCAGCCCACATTTAAAAAAAATGGTCCGGCCCTTCTGGCATTTGCCAGAATTGCCAGATGGCCAGTCTGCCCCTGACTGCTTGACCAATTCATACATGGGACTTTTAAATCACATCCAGATAAATTAGCCTAAATCTGAGGTAACAAATTAATCCGAAGCCATGCTGCTTTACAAAACAAATAACTTTATATATCGAAAACATGCATTATTTTACACAACTACGAACACAAGTTTAACACATTTGTGACCATTATTTTACCAATGATGCAGCATGGGGAAATTCCTCAGTTTGCAGTAACCGAGATGCCAACACAACAGCGTTGGTCTGCAAAAGCACTTCTCTAGCGTGTATCTGATTCGCAAGCGCCACGGCCATGTGCCTCATTCTCTGATCTGCACCAAAGCGGATTCATGTTTAGCATCTGAGATCCGATGTGATCTCCCAAGATCAATTTGAAGGTTAAACATGACCATATTCACCAATGCATGATTATGTTGTTTATTACAAGAACTTTGAAACACTGTAAAAGTACTGGGATGCATTGTCACAGAATCATTAGATGAGGACATTCATAAATGAAGGCATAAAAATAGCATACAGGGTTTAATAAAGCATCATGTACTAACCCCCCCCCTTTTTTTTTTTTTTTTTTTTTTACAGTTTTAACTTATCAGGATTTTTAAAAAAGTAATGGTTACAATTTGGGTTGTAGCTCTGTAAATGTGAACTGTATTCAGTATCAGCCATGCTGAAGCAAGTTACATAGCAGTGAGGATATGAAATGCTGGATCTGAAGGACACACTTGTGAACAACTCAAAAGTTAAACATGCTTTAAAATGACAAAACTATATACATATTTACAGAAATAAAACAACAGACTGATGCCCTTAGGGCAAGTTCAAAACCTTTCAGTCCAGCTTTTCTTCTTGGAAGAAATCGGCAGCATTGAGATGCTCTTGAAACTCGTCGTATTGCTAAACAGATCAGAGAGAAAGAACAGGAATCAGTGGGTTCATACACATTTAGGGCCTATATACACTCAATCTGTGTTTCCATGCATGTTCACTGATTCAGTAAATTACAGCTGAACCTGCTATCAAACATGCATTCATGAATCTGATTCTCTTCTGCTTCCACTGTGCAATTTGATCTTATTCTACTCTTAATAATTCTCTGGTCTTGTTTGACATCATCTTTTTGCTTAGACCCGCTCACCACTTATTAGGTCAAAGCTTTCTTACCTTTGCTATCCAGTTTAATAACCGACAAACATTATTTTGGTCACACTTTACAATAAAGTTCATTAGTTAATGTTAATTAATGCATTTATTAACATGAATAAACAATGAATAAAACATTTACTACTGTATTTGTTCATGTTATTAAACGTTAGTTATTAAAAATACAGTTCATTGTTTGTTCATGTTAACTCATGATGCATTAACTAATATTATCAAGCATGGACTTGGATGTTAATAATGCATTAGTAAATGTTCAAGTATGATTAATATATACTGTACATGTGTTGTTCATGATTAGTTCATGTTAGTAAATGCATTAACTAATGAACCTTATTATAAAGCGCTACCATTATTTTCTTACCACAGCTATTTTTCCTTTATCTTTTAACCCTCGTGTAGGTAATAAATCCAAGGATTATGAAATCTGTTCATATAATGCACATTCCAGTTCACATTGTGACCACAACACCACTCCGTGTGCGCATTACCCTCTAATAATTCAACAGCCTGTCGTCAATTATTCCTAACATGCGTAAAGGGTTAGTTCACTCCAAAGATGAAAGATTCCGTCATTAATTACTCGCCCTCATGTAGATCACCTGAATCCCCCGAGACTTTAATTTGTCTTTCGGAGACGAGTTAAGATATGGAATTGATGAAATCTAGATAGATGAAATCCCAGAGCTCTCTTATCCTCCATATAAAAAGAGTTAATAGCAAGAGAGTCCATTAGACTTCGCAGCGCAACACACAAGAGTTGTAATCCCTGTAGTAAACGCACACCCTGATCTGATGCAGAAGACAGTGAACAAATGTTTTTCTGCCAACACAAAAGTGAGCTCTGTGTGATTACAGTTGAACCCCTGAAGTCACACGGACTGTTTTTGGTTCTTTTTATGAACATCTTGGATCGCATCAAAAATATTTAATTTTGTGTTCTGAAAATTAGCAAATGGCTTAGGGGATTGGAATAACATGCAGGTAAGTGATTTATATTATAACTGTCTTTTTTTCGGTGAACTGCTGGGTTTCCACCGGGCCTTTAAGTCTTAAATTTGCTGTTCTAGCTCTTAAACATTTTTGGTCTCATTTTTCTGATGTCCATGTAACGCTACATCTAATGCTCATTTTGATTCTTTTTTGTTGTCGTTGCTTGGTATTCATGATGTTGAAGTTCTTTATTTCACTAGTCCAAATGTAATTTGCGCTATTATACCTACAAATGAGACCAACATGCAATAGCCAATCAGCTTTCTGTTATTGAACTCAGAATATGACGAATGTGACGTCATCGCAGAGTTTCCGAAGGTTGCGCGATATGATTTCGGCTGATTTAAACTTTCGCCTGGCGTGAAATAAATTATTTAACTGTAATAGGTAGAACTGTCCAAGATGTGAACAAAAGCAAGTGATGCATGTTGGACTGTTGGACCATTATTGCCTTTTTAGCTTATAAGTAGAGGACAGAAACTAGCCAGACAGTAATGTGAGAATTGTGGAGTGGGCAAAATCAATAATAAAAAAATGATAATAAAAACAATAATAAATAAATTCAGTATTTTTTCGTAAGAGTACTGTGGCGAGGGGGCGTGGCCGAGAGCCGTGGGAACGGGGTGAGGCCACCGCGTGAGTGGATACACGTGCGGTGCGCACCTGCCTCGGATCCCACGGAAGAAGCTCTGGACCATAAAGGGAGGACTGATGGCAGAGGAAGCCGAGAGAGGACCGGGCCCGGGCATGTTATTTTACTTTTGCTTTCAGTTTGACGGCAGTCTCCGCGAGGAGCTGCCGTCCGTTTGTTTTGATTTAAATGGCAGTCTCCGTGAGGAGCTGCCCTCATTATTATTAATAAATCATTTTTAAACTCCGTCGGTTCTCCGCCTCCTTCTTCCCGGCGGCCAAAGGGCCGTAAACTTCATTACAGTGGTGCCGAAACCCAGGAGAAGGAGGGACGCGTTGTCCAGATGCCCTCGCCGCTGAGAGAGGGGGCGAGTGTTCGGGAGTTAACCCGAGTGGGGGAGAAACCCGTTCGTCTGCCCAGAGTGCCGGGGCGGCCTGAGGCTGGCGAGGAAAGGATCTGCCTGCTGCCGTCTCCCAGCATGGGGAGGAGCAGGGGACGCGGGGCTCACCACCGGAAGGGAAAGAGCTGAAGGGAGCCATCCCACGGAACCCGGGGGAGTCGCCGCGATCCGCCATGATGCCAGAGCCTGCATCCATCCACCGAAGCGGGAGCGGAGCAGGAGACCAGAAATGCCGCCAGCCAGCCAGGAGAACCGCCGCCGGACGCCAAAAGACGGACGGGTGGATAGATTCCTCCACAGGGCTCCCAGCACGTCGTCGCATCTCTCAGCTGGTGGAGGACCGAGTGGCAGCGTGTCTGGAGAACCGAACCCCAATTTTTTTTTTTTTTTCCTCTCTCCCCTTTCTCGGTCTACTCTGTCTTTCCTCCTTTTTTTTTCCATCTCCTTTTCTCTCGGCCCGTCTCATATAGGTCTCGCGGGTGCTGTGGCGCCAAACCCCCCCCCCCCGAGTATGCACAGCCACGGGGTGCCCCCGGCCTGTGATGGGAGATGGGGGTATGTGGCGAGGGGGCGTGGCCGAGAGCCGTGGGAACGGGGTGAGGCCACCGCGTGAGGATTTTAGTTTAGTGAACAAAAGCAAGTGATGCATCAAAGTTTGATTTAAAAAATCTTGAATGGTTGTAAAAAAATAAATAAATAATAATTAATTTAAAAATCTTGAATGATATTAATAATAGGATGTAGTTCCTGAAATTTCCTACATCTGTTTATCCGTCTGACTTTAGGGTGGCTTTCTTTTGACCGCACCTGTCGTTTTAAAAAAGCCTCGTCCGTTTGAGGTGCGAGTGCAGTCAGCGAGGGTGCGCAATACGGCGCCAGGCGAAAGTTTAAATCAGCCTTAAGATGTTCGTTTTTTCCTGTAGTTCAATGATGCATCTAACCCAGGTGTGGGCAAACTTGATCCTGGAGGGCCAGTGTCCTGCATAGTTTAGCTCCAACCCATTTCAAACAGACCTCCCTATAAAGTTCAAGTGATCTTGAAGACACTGATTAGTTTGTTCAGGTGTTTTTGACTAGTGTTGGAACAAAACTCTGCAGGGACACCGGCCCTCGAGGATCAAGTTTGCCCATCCCTGATCTAACCTGTCTTCAATGTGAAAACATTTATTTTGCCACTAATTTTGTGACTGATATTTTGATACAGGTCTTACATTTAATACTTAATGGTCTTAAAAAGTGTTATATTTGACATTATGATATCTGAAGAAACCCTGAAAAAGACAAATGTAGCTTTAGGGCCGGGACACACCAAGCTGACGCCAAACAACTAGCGCTGATGAAAACCAAAAGTGTTGTCGGCTCACATCTGGACTAAAAAGCTGATCGTGAACACACCAAAGGGACGGCAGCCGACTCAAATGAGAGATTGTGTTCAGCACCTGTGTAAGATGCGTCTTTGCACACGTGTGGACAATAGTCTGTTTTTTTCAGTCCGTAAGGGGAAACCAGTAAATGTGTTTAGTATGATAATCACAGTTATTGTCACCAAGGTTATAATAGTTTTGGATTTTTCAATAGTTTTAGTTTCTATTTCGTTTTAACTTTTTGTTTTCAAATTCAGTTAGTTTTAATTAGTTTTTAGAGGCAGATTTACTAGTTTTTATTAGTTTCTATATTTTAAAAATGTCTTAGCTTTAGTTTAGTTTTTATTAGTTTCAGTATTAGTTTCAGTTTTTTTCTAAAAAAGGATATTTGTTAGGTGCAAGATTCAAAATCAACAGAATAAATATTGTTTAATAAAAACTCAGTCATACGTTTTTTGAAACATGAATTCAGAGAACACATGAACACGATCATCTACCACAACCATCTACCCATCCTCAAATTCAAATACAACAGCAAAGATTCGTTCGCGATCGCGATACAGAAATAAAACCCATTATTGGGCACAAATGTGTTAAAGTAATAGTTTATTTAATGCTGTCACCGTGCTGCTGTCATGTCCACTCTGGTGTTTTTGTCGCGGGAGCAACAGCGAGGATGACTAGAGAAAAACCAGCTCGATCTGGCCAGTGGCAGCAGGAGACTCTGAGGTGTGAAAGGGTCAAACACAAACACCTGCAGCGCGGATTAGATTTACTTTTAAAAGGCTTACAGTAAGATTATATATTGAATACAGTTACATATACGAAAACGGAGTTTTTTTTGCGATAATTTTAGTTAGTTTCAGTTAGTTTTGTATGTACACAAAGTTTCAGTTAGTTCTAGTTTTTTACACTCTGATTTGTTGCTGAATAACCAATCAGAGTGCCGATACTATTCTATACATGGAACTTGGACAACTCAATCGGATGTTAAACCAAGGAGAAGCGACATATGGAAGACGAATAGTGTGTAATAATAAAGAATATTATTATTGTAAAATATATATTATTCATTCATTTTCTTGTCGGCTTAGTCCCTTTATTAACCTGGGGTCGCCACAGCGGAATGAACCGCCAACTTATCCAGCAAGTTTTTACGCAGTGGATACCCTTCCAGCTGCAACCCATCTCTGGGAAACATCCACACACACATACACAAACTACGGACAATTTAGCCAACCCAATTCACCTGCACCGCATGTCTTTGGACTGTGAGGGAAACCGGAGCACCTGGAGGAAACGCAGATGCAGTCAGAACATGCAAACTCCACACAGAAACACCAACTGAGCCGAGGTTCGAACCAGCGACCTTCTTGCTGTGAGGCAACAGCACTACTACTGCGCCACTGCTTTGCCCAAAATATATATTATTAAGGATATATATTAGACAGGAGCATGTATATTCTCTCCGGGTGCTCCGATCTCCCCCACAGTCCAAAGACATGTGCTATAAGTTAATTAGATGAATTAAGTTGGCCGTAGTGTATGATTGTGTTTGTGAATGCGAGAGTGTATCTGTGTTTCCCAGTACTGGGTTGTGGCTGGGAGGGCATCCACAGCGTAAAACATATGCTGGAATAGTTGGCAGTTCATTCCACTGTGGCAACCTCAGATAAATCAGACTAAACTGAAGTATAATACATGAATAAATGATATATAATATGGAAAATCAACTTAGCCAGACTGATGGCCCAATTAGTGTGTACCGGCCTTAAAGGACTAATATTCACACCTCCTTGATCCAGCCATCATCCTGCAGTTTGGTGAAGGCCTTGTTGACTGTGTCCTTGACTGGTTCATCGTCCTCTCCCGTTTCCCCTTCCGGTATTTCCTTTCGAGTTTCAATAGTTTTACGGCACTTCTCAAACAGATGGTATTTAAAGTGCTTCAAGGCATGGTAGACCTCCGTACGACTGGCACAGACAGAGCCCACAAAGAAACTCTGCAAACAGGCATTGCAATTAACGAGGCTTTCCAATTTCTCTTTCAATCATACTTCGATATTAGGATTTGTGTGAAAAGCAACCTGTGAATCATCAGGCATGAACGTGTCCTCCTGCAGGGACTCGCAGTGGTACAACTGTCCAGAGAGACGAACCGTGAAGCGGCCCGTTCTGTGAAGCTCGCAGGCTTCACAACCCTTCATCTGAGTTCTTGTCGTCACCACCCGCAGTTTCGGATAGCATTCTACTCTCTCCTTTTAAAAACGAAAATAATGAGAAGAAACCCAAATACATATTTTCAACATACAGTTGTAGTCAGAATTATTAGCCCCCCTGAATTATCTGCTCCCTTGTTTATTTTTTCCTCAATTTCTGTTTAACGGAGAGCAGATTTCCTCAACACATTTCTAAACATAATAGTATTAATAACTCATTTCTAATAACTGATTTATTTTATCTTTGCCCTGATGACAGTAAATAATATTTGACTGGATAGTTTTTCAGGACACTTCTATACAGCTTAAAGTGACATTTAAAGACTTAACTGGGTTAATTAGGTTAACTAGGCAGGTTAGGGTAATTAGGCAAGTTATTGTCTGAAGATGGTTTGTTCTGTAGACTATCAAAAAAAGAAATAGCTTAAAGGGGCTAATAACTTTGACTCTAAAATGCTGTTTAAAAAAATTAAAAACTGCTTTTATTCTAGCCGAAATAAAACAAATAAGACTTTCTCCAGAAGAAAAAATATTATCAGACATTCTGTGAAAATTTCCTTGCTCTGTTAAACATCATTTGGGAAATATTTAAAAAAGAAATAAATTTAAAAAATCAAAGGGGGGCTAATAATTCTGCCTTTAACTATATATATATATATATATATATATATATATATATATATATATATATATATATATATATATATATATATATATATGCGTGTGTGTGTGTGTGTGTATATATTCTGCATGGGGGTTTGGCAAATAAAACATTAATAATATTAGGAGGTTTGAGAAGATAAAAGAGGTCACTAACTTAACATTTTTACTGAACTGTACCTTAAATTTGTCCTATGGTGTGACAGCAAAAATGAAGCGAAATGACTCTTATACAAATAGCGTGAGAGTGATTTATCTTCATTGTTAGAGTTAGTTTATCTTTATATAGTGCTGTTCATTTTTATGAAATTTAGTTTTTTCTCCATGACTTGTTGGACATTTTCAATAAACAGAGGTGTCACAGCAAAGGACAACAAAACTTTTTATAGGGGTTCCAGAAAAGTCCATGTCCATGGAGGAAAAAGAATCATTTACTGCATTTTAAATGACGTCAATATTAATTCAATTCATATTTGTCACACACTACCTGACAAAAGTCTTTAGGAACAAAAGTTTTAGGAACAATAAATCGTTGACATCCAGTTGATCATTTGGTATCAGAAGTAATGTAAATGTAATGTAATGTGTATTTATATAGCGTGTTTATTGTGTATGCCCATACACTCAAAGCGCTTCACAATCATGAGGGGGGGTCTCTCCACACCACCACCTGTGTGCAACACCCACTTGGATGATGCGACGGCAGCCACAGGACGGCAGCCACAGGACAGCTATTGGTGGAGTGGAGAGACAGTGATAGAGCCAATTCGGTGGAAGGGGATGATTGGGAGGCCATGATCGTAAGGGCCGATATAGGGACTTTGGCCGGGACACCAGGGTTACACCCCTGCTCTTTACGAGAAGTGCCATGGGATTTTTAATAACCACAGAGAGTCAGGACCTCGGTTTAACGTCTCATCCGAAAGACGGCACCCACTGACAGTGTAGTATCCCCTTCACTTTTACTGGGGCATTAGGACTCACGCAGACCACAGGTTGAGCGCACCACTTCCACTTCCAACAGCAACCTAGTGTTCCCTAGTGGCCTCCCATCCAGGTACTAACCAGGCTCAGCCCTGCTTAGCTTCAGTGAGTAACCGGTCTTGGGCTGCAGGGTGATATGGCTGTGGCTATAAGAAAGACGAAGGCCTCTAGATTACGCTTATTTTACCAAAATAAAATATGATAATGCCTTGATTTTTAATGATTTAACTAGGACAGTAAGGTCTAACTTTGCTTAGACAAATGTCTTGTCACTTAATAGAAATAATGTACAGTAAAGAATATAAAGTCATGCTGCAGTGGAAACTGAATTAATATATATGTATATATATGTATATATATGTATATATATAAAAGAAATATATATATATTCTTATATATATATATATATATATATATATATATATATATATATATATATATATATATATATATATATATATATAAAAGAAATTTATATATATATATATATATATATATATATATATATATATATGACTCCCATCAGCGTGAAAGACTGCATCCATATATCTCTGCAATGACTCAAATAACTTAATAAAGTCATCTGGAATGAAAGCATTCTCGCTGGACTCCCTGAGTTCATCAAGATCATTTAGATTTATCTTCAATGTCTCCTCCTCCTTACCCCAGACATGCTCAATAATAATCTCTGGTGACTGGGCTGGCCAATCCTGGAGCACCTTGACCTTCTTTGCTTTCAGGGACTTTGATGTGGAGGCTGAAGTATAAGGAGTGCTGTCCTGCTGAAGAATTTGCCCTCTCCTGTGGTTTGTAATGTAATGGGCAGCAGTCTTGATAGCTCAGGCTGTTAATGTTGCCATCCACTCTGCAGATCTCTCGCAAGCTCCCCATACCGAATGTAACCCCACACCATGATTTTTCCTTTACCAAACTAGACTGATTTCTGTGAGAATCTTGGGTCTCTGCAGGTTCCATTAGGTCTTCTGCAGTGTTTGTGATGATTGGTATTCAGTTTAACGGATGATTCATCTGAAAAATCTACCTTCTGCCACTTTTCCAAATGATCAACTACTGTAGGAGTCAAGTAATTATTTGTTGCTCTAGCAATGAGGTTTGATGTCAAGACTTTTGTCAGGGAGTGCATGTGACAAATGCATTGTCATGTCAACATCCCACATACATCTTCATATATTATTAAAAATGTGATGTAACGAAGCTCAAGAAGAAGCCTATTTATTTTACTTTATAGCGGTCTTTCCAGCGGCTCCTCTGCTTCAGGTTCTCCAAGCGAGGAAGAACCATTCGCTCATCAAAATGAAGCAATGATGTTTTCATCTCCTGGGCGTATCGCTTTGTTCGTTCGCCACCTGTAGACATTGATGCAAAGTAAGAAATATGTGGGTCAATGACTAAAAGAGATTTCTCAAGAATCTAAACAATAAAAGGGTTAGAAAGAGCAAAAAAGCCTTTACGTGCCGTCTGAAAATTTCTTCTAAAATGAGTTTTTTTTCCTCAGTAATTAAGAAATAAAGAACCTATTCACCAGCATAAAAATTTAAATCACTGAACTTACACACTGGAGCACGAGAAAAATGCTCATTTTATAAGAATATTTCAGAAAGCACTATAACACATTCCTATGGCACATTTTTACTATTGATGCGGGCACTAATGTTGGACCTATATATTATATATATACACAGTTGAAGTCAGAATTATCAGCTCCCCTGAATTATTAGACCGCTTGTTTATTTTTTCCCCAATTTCTGTTTAACGGAGAGAAGATTTTTTTCAGCACATTTCTAAACATAATAGTTTTAATAACTCATTTCTAATAACTGATTTATTTTATCTTTGCCATGACGACAGTAAATAATATTTTACTAGATATTTTTCAAGACACTTCTATACAGCTTAAAGTGACATTTAAAGGCTTAACTAGGTTAATTAGGTTAACTAGGCAGGTTAGGGTAATTAGGCAAGTTATTGTATAATGATGGGTTGTTCTGTAGACTATCAGGAAAATAAATAGCTTAAAGGGGCTAATAATTTTGTCCCTAAAATGGTGTTTAAAAAATTCAAAAATGCTTTTATTCTAGCCGAAATAAAACAAATAAGATTTTACCAGAACAAAAAATATTATCAGACATACTGTGAACATTTCCTGAATCTGTTCCACGACATATATATATATATATATATATATATATATATATATATATATATATATATATATATATATATATATATATATATAAAAATATTGTATATAGTATATTTTACTGTTAAAAGTTTTCTGCCTTGTTTTTGAACCACGGCTACATTTATTTATTAATAAATACAATGAAAATAATGATATTATTACTGTCATATATTATACATAAAAAAAACCATCTTCGTTTATTTAAATCAGGGGTCTTGCAAGTCAAATTTAACATTTCAAACATTTACAAAGCATTTACAATTTTTTCCAGCCCTCTACAACTGTGGCAAATTAAAATTTTTACATAAATACACATGCTTTGTCACATTACATCAGATGCTGACATATTGGATGGCCTATTTGCCCAACATTAAGTTAGTTAATTACTGGCTTAAACTTCATTGACTTGCATTCTAAATGTGCCATCTTTTATCTTCATTTTGTCTTCTCCTACTGCTTAATCAAAGTATACAGATAAAATACAATTAAAAACAGGCAGGGCACACTACAGACTCCAGAGTTTTCACTTTACGCTAAAGCAAAAAAAAATAAAATAAAATAAAATAAAAACATTCATAATTATTACCTATTTAGTATGATGAATCATGAAAACAACACTATTACATTTTCAAGCATTTTATGCACAATCTAAGCACTTTTTAGACTTTTCAAGTTTTTTAACTTCAAGAATATTCGAGGATTTCAGGCAACCGTATGAACCCTGTTTAATTACTCTTCAATTCCATTCTTCAGTGTCACAAGTTCCTTCAGGAAATCATTATATTAACATGATGTTTTTTTGCTCAAGAAACATTTCATTTTATGGAGGTTTTATATACTTTTTTATTTGAAATATTGTTTTCAGAAAGTACAAAAGAGCAATGTGTCAAAGCTGATTAAAAGTTTCAAAGATCCTGACCGTAAAAAAAACATACCCCAAATATTTGAATATTAGCGTGTTAATATTAGCATGTTTATGAACCTACTGTAAAGTGACTTGAGGAAGGTGGAGTCCAGTACATTGATCAGCAAGGCTTTGACCACCAGCTGAAAGTGGCTGAGCTGAGATCCTGTGATGACTGAAACACACAGAAATGAAGCAGATTTTCAAGGCATTACACACTATGTTTCCATTCAAAGATTTATGCGCAAAACTGTAATATTGCATGAAACATTAGTTGAAAAATTGGTTTCCATCCAGTGAGTCAAAAAGAACAAACTTGTCACTTCCTGATAAACTGAGGCCAAATGACAAACAAAAACCTGGGTTTGCTGTGACTGGAGAAGCTACTAAGGCCCCCTTTTTCTTATATAGTAAATTACTTGCACCTCATTATACAAAGACAAAATACAATGTATCTAAGGTTGCTTTTGAAGGCACGAGACGCTCTTTGGGAGCACAGAATCTTTATGCTGCGTTCACACCAAATGCGGAACGCGTGTCAAGCGCGAGTGATTTACATGTAAAGTCAATGCAAACGCGCGAATATATATCCTGCGGCGTGATATGCGCGATATGCGCGAATGGCCGGGCGCGAATGACGTAAATTGCGCGAATGGCGTGGTGCGAATAGGGCGATACACGCGAATGGCGCGGAGCGAATTGAGCGTTTGACGCGCGTTTCGTGCAAATCTGTGGAGTTCAGCGGACATTCGCACTGGGTTAACCAATCAGGAGCTTGCTCTTGTGGGGGCGTGATTGTGACGTATGTCTGTTGAAAAAGTTCATCAAACTGGGCTTGGCTCAGTCAGAAGCACCGCTGAAAGCCTCCGTCATCCAGGTTCAGTTTCTGGAGGAGTTTATGAGCACACAGAGCTGGATGCACCTCTGAAAGGATATAATGGACTCAGACACAGCCCTAAACGGACGCTGTTCTTCAGCCTTCATAAAGCACATAAACACTGTTATTTTATTCATAAAATCCATGTTAGCCATTTAGCTATGAAGCTAGAGCCACCGGGCAGACAGAAGCCCTGCCCATCACATGAATCCGCGTCTGTTCTGAAGTGAATATGACCCGCGAATGAAGCGGGGTTTGACGCGCGAATGGAGCGGAGTTTGACGCGCGAATGAAGCGGGGTTTGACGCGCGAATGAAGCGGGGTTTGACGCGTGAATGAAGCGGGATTTGACGCGCGAATGAAGCGGATTTGACGCGCGAATGAAGCGGATTTGACGCGCGAATGAAGCGGATTTGACGCGCGAATGAAGCGGATTTGACGCGCGAATGAAGCGGATTTGACGCGCGAATGAAGCGGGGTTTGACGCGCGAATGAAGTGGATTTGACACGCGAATGAAGCGGATTTGACGCGCGAAAGAAGCAGAATTGACGTGCGAATGAAGCAGATTTGACGCGCGAATGAAGCGGGATTTGACGCGCGAATGAAGCGGGATTTGACGCGCGAATGAAGCGGGATTTGACGCGCGAATGAAGCGGATTTGACGCGCGAATTAAGCGGGGTTTGACGCGCGAATGAAACGAGTAAACAATTGTTTGCGCGGCTATTTATGCGCGAATAGCACGATTTATCCGCACGTTCCTTGTCTGGTGTGAACACAGCATTAGACAGTCCTGTGAAATATTAATACTGAACCACTTTGATGACAGACTTGGGCTGTTGGATTTTAAAAGAACAAAACAAGACGTCAGATGTTTTACAATGTGGTCAGTCTACTGGTTTGTCTATTAATGCAGTCTCACCACTATCATCGTAATCACATGGTCTGCTAAAAGTGCGCATGCTAGAATTTATTTAGTACATAAGTTTTAATCATAGTTTATGCACATTATTCTAATTCATCCTACTCAGTTGGAAGTGGCATATGTTTTTATGCATATTTTTAAAATGTATGTGCATCTTGCGGTGTCCATCAAGCATTGTTATGCACTATTTCAAAAAGCGAATCAAAATAAGTGGATGAAAACATAACTCTGCCATTAAAACATTTTAGAACAAAAGCAAAAGCACATGTGGCCTTACACTGGCGTGGAAGCTGAGAGAGGATCTTGTCTTTGGCGTCCTCGTCTCCCTCCTGCTCGTCATCCTTCTTCTGATCCTCCTCCACAATGAAATCCTTCATACTGTCACTGCTATGAGCCAGTTTCTCCTCGTCGCTGCTGTTCAGAGGACTGGCGTTCTCCTCCACAGTGGAGTCTTCATCTGAATCATCTGCTTTACTCGGCTCTTCAACTTTGACTTCCTTGACCACCTCTTTCTTCTCTTCCTCTTCCTCCTCATCATCGTCTGAACCCTGCAGATAAACAATAATCAGACAAAACATTATTATTATTATTATCAGTATTAACCCGCACTTTTTGGAAGGGAACCCTGTTGGTTTTATAACTATTTCTATAATATAATTTTGTTTAATCTTTAAAAACTGAAAGTGCCATGACATTTGAAATTGTAAATGGTTGATACTTTTACATTAGTAGTCAAGTTTTGAAGGATTATTAATTGCTTGCAGTACACATTACAGATTTGCAAAGAGCGATCGGTCGTGCGGGAGGTTTGATTTGCATGTGTTTTTTTCTCACAGTGATGGCAGCCATGAGCCGCACTCGGAAGTGAAAGTGAAACCTGTGCGCACATCATTTAAATGAGCATATGGCATTTTACAGTTATGATTACGGGAAGCATTTGATATGTTTTTTTCTTTCATAGTGAACAGTGTTGTGCATAAAAATAAATGTTTACAGTGTCAGTAAAACAACCCTAGCCTATAATGTTGAATATAATGCAAGAAGGAATCTGATAATGACTAAATTCTAATTTTACCATTGAAAACAAATGGTCTAATAATGTTGTCAATGACAGATGAATGATTTTTATATATATATATATATATATATATATATATATATATATATATATATATATATATATATATATATATATATTTAGCAGTAAATATAGCAGAATGGAGAATGTGCAGGTTATTAATTGTAAAACAAAAGGTGACTGACTTAAAAGTGATGACAAACTATGCAAAACAACACTTCATTTTTTTTGTTGTGTTGTACCCATGTATACAGATGTTTCCTTTTAGCTTCTTAATTTGATGTTGCCGTACTGTTTTTTACCAGGTTATGGAAAAAAATAACATGCTCACAACATCCAATCAGAAACGAAAAGTAATATGGTGTTTGTGACATCACAGAGAAGGTAGTAAAGACTTAAAAGCACACATGTTTTCTCAATTCTAAGACTGAATTTGCTTGCGATTGACAAATAGTAGCAGGCAAAATTAAATTAAGTGACCCGATTGGGCCAGTAACGATTATGTCTGTATGTCAGTAACGATAATGCCCCGGGCCATTGGGCAGTCCTTATTGATGAGCCCTGATGACTGTTCAAAATGTAGCATTTTAAACTGTAGACCTACACATAAGCCTAATATTATTATTGTTGTTTTACCATAGGTTTGAGAATTAACTATAATAATAGGCTAATCATATTAACCTTTATTGTACATTTACAGAATCGTGAGAAAATCGTGAAAAATAAAAAAATAAAAAAATCGTGATTCACATTTCTGGCAGAATCGTGCAGCCCTAGTTGAGACATACCGAGTCATACATGACCCTGAATCACATCCTGTATGTATAAGGTAAAATTCACCCAAAAATGTCATTTTTGTCTTCATGAAATGATGTATTTGCGGCTGCAAGATCACACGTGATGTGAGCTGCTGACCGTCAGCTGTTACCACAGAGAGGGTGGGCGAGCACCCAACTTACTTAATAATAGACGCACTCGCGTCTACTTTAGTAGACAAAACCTGCATAGGCTGTGAATAATCGGTAGGCCCACCCGGAATCTGCCGGCGCAGAATTCCTCAGATTTTTATCCCATCATTAATTCTGTTCATTTACAGGAGTAAATGTGTGTAAATGTATATGTATTTAGTTTCATTAATTTCTGTAATATTATTGACTGATGTGAAAATGTTCATCTGATTTATGTACAATGCGGTTTGTAAAGTAATGTTTTCTGTCTTTTACTACATATATTATATGACAAACTTGCTTTATTTACCAAATAATGTGAATCTAATTGGATTTGCATTTTAAACTTTAAATAAAAGTTAAAAAGGTATTATTTTTATTTCATATATTAAGGTTTTAGTTCTGATACTCCCAAAATAATTCCATAGAAATCTGCAGACTTTCATCAAAATTCTCCGCAGAAATAGCAAAACACGTCCGCAGATTCCGCCTGGCCCTAGTAATAGGTAATAAAGTAGTAAATAACTTTCAGTTTGTGGCACAGAGCAATCGTTTGGGAGCCACGCCGGAAGTATGAACAGCACTTAGCAGTGAAAATGAAAGCACACACATCCTTTAAATAATCATATCGCATTTTAGAGTTATGATTAAGACAAGCATTTCATATATTTTTCTTTCATAGCGAACACAGAGTGTTGTGCATGAAAATAAATGTTTAACAGTGTCAGTACTACTCTTGCCTATATAATGTTGAATATAAAGCAAGAGTTAATCTGATAATGACAGATGTCTGATTTCACTAGTGAATAAATGGTCGAAATATGTTGTCAATGACAGATTGCAAGCACGTCTCAAACACAATAATTCAACATCAGAATTATGAATAGTTGTATTCTGATGGCGTCACTTTACTTTGCATTAAAGGGCCATGAAACCCCCTCGTTTCAGCAGGGTGTTTTCACACCTCTACTTTGGAAAAAGTCAGAAAAGTGGGCGTGTCCAGCTTTGTTTAGGGGGGAGTGTCGGAGGAAGAAAAGAGGCTTGGTGTGGGAGTGTCTATTTGGCCGCGCTGAATTTCAGAGTCAAAACACACAACCACAGCGGACAATGTGACTGTTTACATGGACATCTGTAGTCGAATTATTTGCCAAATTATTAAATGGTGGACTTTAACTGCAGTTTGGCTCTTTCATTCAGGGAATTCATTCATGTCCCTCGCGACAAACGAGAGGAACTGCTCTAAGAGTGTATTTTTCATGCAATGTTTGATACCGCACGGCGAAAGAGAGAAAAAAAACTCAGCATTTCCCGGAAACTTAGATGCACGCGGCAGGTAGCTTCAGAAAGCCGCGTGTGTTATTCCGGTCACAAAATCCTACACGAGGTTATAGTTTGGTTGTAGTGCTAACTTGTTTACACTCGGTGCAATAGTTTTTTCGATACGAATAAAATACGAACTGAATAAACAAAGAGCACTGGTCGCTCACTTACCAAATCTGTAGAGACAGGACAATCACCAGCAACTAGAGCCGCGTCTTTATTAAGAGAAGACTACAAGCGAATCCGGATCTCAGCGTTTGCAGATGAGAACAGCTCTCAGGTAAACAATAATAATCCTCCTTAGACACGTAAGTTATTGTTGTCGAGCGTCGCATACACTGTTAATCCACACGTGACACCAGCTGCGCTCTCACAGAGAGAAAATGAAAACAAAACTTAACTGCAGCAAACTATAAAAGCAACACTTCACGCTTGTTTTGCCAACACAACATGGCGTCTCTGTCGTCTAAACACTGTGACAGTAATGAATATTAATGAAGTTGCACAATAGAGCGCGCTGATTGGTTTGAACCAAGCCTTACTCATGCATTAATGCATCACACTGTAAGACGTAATAAGACACACTCTGGTACAGACGTCCAGTCTGCACGCTGGAATACAGGCTATTATGTCATGGCCGTGACGCAGCTTCAAAAATTTGTTTCAAACCGGAAGTACGAATTTGCTTAAAATATCGCAAAAACAACCAATTTACACTTTTTAGTGAAAGATAGGTGTCCTAATGGTGTTTTTAGCAGTGTGGGACACATATACGACTGTCAACAGCTCAAAAAATGTGTTTTGGTGTTTCGTGACCCTTTAATGACCAGGACAAATTTAAAGTCTAAATCCACAATTCAAAGTCTATTCAAAATTTTGCATTTTAACCAGTAGACCTACAAATAATATTATTATTGTTGCTTTACCATATGTTTGAGAATAACAATAATAATAGCCCACTCATAATAACCTTCTCAACTAAATATTTATTTCATGTCTCCACTCACCATTGTCCTGCGCCTGCGCCGCGGGGTGCCTGACTTTCTCTTCTTCGACAGCTCCATGAGTTTATTCTTCCTCTCTCTTCTCTTGGCAGCAGCTTCCTTGATCTCCGCCTCCCTCTTCTTCTTTTTCAGAGCCTCATCCTCCGAGTCCTCCGGCAGCCGGAGCCTCTTCCTTTGCAGGACCCTCCGGAGCGGCTCTCCGCCCACGTCACTGGAGGAGTCGCTGCTGCTGCTGGAGGCCATTGGGGTAAAGTTGGTTTTACATTCACACATTCAGACTTTCGCCTTCTTAATATAATTTCAGAAAAGTACTCTTTGCAAATTCCAAATAAGTAAATCATAATAACACCCAGAGACTCAATTTAATTCAGCTTTATTTGTATAGCGCTTTTACAATGTAGACTGTGTCAAAGCAGCTTCACATAAATGGTCATAGTAACTGGAACAGTGTGGTTCAGTTTTTAGTGTTTAAGTTCAGTTCAGTTCAGTTTAGCTCAGTTCAGTGTGATTTAATCATTACTGAGAGTTCAAACACTGAAGAGCAAAGAATCAAAGTACAGTCAGTCAATTAACTAGTGCTAATGCTGTTTTGAAGTCATACGTGGCTGTGATTTCAGACTAAATATTCACCATAGAACAAAAGAGATCGATTTTATTTTGTTTTACATTATATTTATTACATTTGCATTTATGAGGAAAAAGTTTCGTTATACATGTGACACCTCTCTGTTATGGATGTGTCTGCTGTGAAAATGGCACTTGTGTGACTTAAATATAATTATTTAAAAACATTGACAGAGACATTTTTGAATATTTTTAATGTACTGTAAAATACAAGCTTAAGCAAAGAACATAGAAAAGGGTTTCCCTAGTTGCTGATTTTTTTTTTTTTCAAAGGAAGCTTAAAGGTGCATTAGGTGATTGTCTTAAGAAACATTTTTGTTGTGCTGGTTGAAAGTTTCTCCTTATTCCAAATATAGTAAATGATCTAAATGTGTTTATATGTATTTTTATATTCTTTAGTGATGCTCCGATTGATCGGCCGCCGATCACGACCAGCCGATATTAGCTAAAAATAGCTTGATCGGCTAACCCCAAAAGCGTATTTTAAATTCTTTGCCAGAAAAACTAACATGTTGACTTTGTCCGGTTTAAGGGTGCTTTCACATCTGTAGTTTGCTTCATTTGGTCCGGAACAAGCGCAATAAATGATACATTGTTGCATTTTCTGCCGTCTTTGGGTCGTTTTCACACCACACTGCTGGCTTTGGTCCGAACCAGTTGAAATAAACCAAAATGCAGTCATCTGACAAAATCCACATCTCTCATTGGCCAGATGTTGTTGAACATATTTCCTAAACTGCTTATTGATTGGTCAGAATTCACGTGCGGGAAAATGCCAACGACCTCCCGCAGGTAAACAAAACCTTTAACTCTGGAGCGACGACTGCGCTGGCTGATTGTATTCTGCTTAAGACAAACTATACATTACGAAAATGAAGCGCGGCTGCGGCTGGAAAACAGTGTTTAATGCATCGCTAGTCACTTCAAGAGGAGCTGTGAATTAATTTAGCTAAACTGCAACAATGTCATCTTGCGAAAATATTATCAACGATCCATCAGTTAATGTTTTCCTCTCTCTCTCTCTGTTGGTAAAGCGCTGTCAACAAATATTTTTCCTCCATATCCCATAATGCACAGCGCATTATGCGGTTGGACCTGTTTTAGTACGGATCATATTCTCACCACAAACAAACCGCTCCAGGGTTCGTTTGAAAGCGTACCGAGACCACCTCTTCAAGCAGGTCTCGGTACGCTTATTTGCTCCGCTTTTGGTGCTCACTCGAGTACGATTGCTGCATTCTCACCTGCCCAAACGAACCGCACCAAAAGGGGAAACGAACTCAAGTGCGATTCAATCGAACTAAATAAGGCAGGTGTGAAAGCACCCTAACAGAAATGTAGCCTAATACTTGGCAACATAAGGGTACTTTGTGTTTTTTAAAGTGTGTGACGTGATGTACTACCGCCAGTGGCAATGGCCCTAATTAAATAGCCATTCCCCTGCCATTCTGTGATCGGCAATGATTGGCAGATCATGATTTTGGCCAGGGGTTCCCAAACTTTTCAGCACGCGACCCCCTAAATTAACAATGACAGTGACTCGGGACCCCCAATATCCTCTGAGGTGGTTATAAATACAGAAAACTTGCATGCAATGGCGCACACACACACACCAATAGACCAAAGTCTATTCTTCGTTAAATTTTTTTATGTATGTCAGAGCTGTAAATGGGCCAGAAAGTTTAACCTGGTGTTATAAAATCAATCTGCTGCATCTGACGCTATTGCTGTCTTTAATATAATGTATTTACCCCAGGGGTCGCAATCCAATAGAACAAGTAAATAAACTACTATAGTAACTATAAACGACTGTTTTTTTCTCTTCAGTTGGTTATGGATCAAATATGGTCATTCTTATGGCCTAATAATAATAAGTAGATTTTTGGAAATCACCAGGCGACCCCCCTTCATTGTTTCGCGACCCCTCAAGGGGTCCCGACCCCCACTTTGAGAACCACTGATTTTGGCTATCGGTAATCGGCCCCAAAAATGCTGATCGGAGCATCTCTAATATTCTGGGTAAGGCATAAAACTAAAAATTTATCCAATTAAATATTGTCGGACCGACAAATAACTCCATTCCGACAGGTAGCACAAACTGTCTGTCAACAAATTAAAATGTGAATTTCTGCGCAGCCTCTTAAAGCAGACCGGTGCGTCACTCGCGCGCACACGTGAAGCACAGATCTGCAGCTGACAGAGAGACGTCATCAGACAAACTCTGCATCAACCTGTACTTCTTTCTGAAAGACCAGCGTGGCCTTGTGTCCATGAAAAGAAAGATTGTTTATGAAAATGCAGAATTAATACTTTTCTAAACCCTTAAACAATATCGGAGTTACTTTTGCACGCCGGAGGGAAATAACGTTATGCAGTTTAAAACAACGATCTGAAGGGTGACACCACGGCTGAAGTATTTCCATTTCTTTAGCCACGCAAAGCTGATGTACATTGTGTTCTTGTTTATGAATTGGTTTATAGGCAGAGAAGTGTTGTTCAGCCACTGAAAGCGTCCGGTAAAAGATTGGCTATTTTTAAGTTCATGGGGTACCTTATACAGCATCAATAATATAATCAGTTAAAAGACTTTAGTCAGGTAGTGTTTAATGCAATTTTTTACAAGATAACTTATTAATTAATAATTGTAGATTGTTTAGGATAACTTTGTAGGGGAGTGCATAACAAATACTACAACCAGAGATAAATAAAAGTAGAGTCTAAGAGCATAGAGATAGAGGTAAAGTTGGTTTTATATTCACATATTAGTTCATTTAGCTGTCTCTATATTTTTTACCGTGTTACTTTGAATATTTGATTGGAATTAGCATGTAAGTGTGACTTGAAAACAACATTAACATTGTTTATTTGACTGTGAACAATGTTGTACTTTGATAGTCATTGGCTGCTAATTTGATTTCGCTATTTAGAGTTTGCAAATAATACTTTCATTAAGTTATATTATTAAGGGGAAAGTCCAAATTTGCGAATATAAAACCAACTTTACCTCTATAGCATAGAGGTACAGAAATAATAGAGGTAAAATTGGTTTTATAATCGGATATTCAGACATTCTCCTTAATAATATGATTAGAGAATATTCTAAGAGGGAAATCATATTAGCAGTCAATGATTATCAAAGTACAGCATGAAGGTCAAGTTGGTTTTATATATGCACATTGGTTCATTTAGAAGTCTCTATACTGTTTATCTGGCAAGGTGAGCAAAGTGGCGCAAGAAGGTCGCTAGGTCACTGGTTCGAACCTCGGCTCAGTTGGCGTTTCTGTGTGGAGTTTGCATGTTCTCCCTGCCTTCGCGTGAGTTTCCTCCAGGTGCTCCGGTTTCCCCCACAGTCACAAGACATGCGGTACAGGTGAATTGGGTGAGCTAAATTGTCCGTAGTGTATGAGTGTGTGTGTGTGTGGATGTTTCCCAGAGATGGGTTGCGGCTGGAAGGGCATCCGCTGCTTAAAAACTTGCTTGATTAGTTGGCGGTTCGTTCCGCTGTGGCGACCCCGGATCAATAAAGGGACTAAGCTGACAAGAAAATGAATGAATGAAATAATATATACTGTTTACCATGTTACTTTGAATATATTTGATCAGAATTAGCATGTCAGTATGACTTAAAATCAACATTAACACTGTTTATTTGACCGTGAGTAATGTTGTACTTTAATAGTCATTGGTTGCTAATATGATTTCGCTATTTAGACTTTTCAAATAATACTTTTATGAAATTATATTATTAAGGGGGAAGTCTGAATCTGCAAATATAAAACCAGCTTTACCTCTATACAGAAATAATCAAATGTATAATAAAGATGTATGTTCTTCGTTGTGTAAATAATTAAATACAATTAATATTTGTTAAAACTGCAAACGTAATAATTCCTTGTGCCCAAATGTTCTAAATTCACTTAAAATGTTTACAAGGGCCTTAAACGCACACGCAATTAATAAACTATCCACTTTTTAAACTGAACTGACTCCAAAAGTGTCTTGTGTTCTGAATGATGTACCTGGTATAGAGGTAAAGTTGGTTTTATATTCAGATATTCAGACATTCTCCTTAATGATATGATTTGAGAAAAGTATTCTTTCCAAATTCTAAATAGGGAAATCATATTAGCATAAATGATTATCAAAGTACAACCATGCTTACAGTCAGTTAGATAGTGGTAATGTTGTTTTAAAGTCATACTTGCATGCTAATTCTGACCGAATATTCAAATTAGGGTGGTAAAAACAATATAGAGACAGTTACATGAACGAATGTGCGAATATAAAACCAACTTTACCTCAAAGTTACCTGGTCAAATATTACCCTGATACCACATGTGCTGTGACTATTGCGTATTCATACATTTTAATATCGATTTAAATGTATTTTGCAGCTCTAACGTTAATGGAATTACTCAAATCCAACTTTACCTCAATCTGGAGGCGCTGCTGCTGCTGCTGCTGGAGTCCTCGTCTGGAGCCGGTGCGCTGACGGTTCTCTTCTTCTGCCGGCGGGACACTGCGCGCCTCTCATCGGTGTCGCTGCTGTCGTCGGCATCGCTCTCCCGCGCCCGGTATGAGCTGTCGGATGTCCCGGACTCCTGCTCGGAGTTGTGGTACTCGCTCTCGGAGCTGACGCTGGTGGTGCTGCCGCCGAACGAGCCCTCGTCGCTGTCATCAAGCATGGTGTCGATGGGGTTCACGCGAGTCTTTTTCTTGTCAATGCGAGATTTTGGGGGCGCACATTTTCGCCTCAACCCAAAATGCTTTCCCACGCTTTTCATCATTTTTGCGGCGATGCAAAAGTGACCCTAATTACAACGAGAAATGTTACTGTATTCTTTAAAACAAAGCTGTTGTTGCCAATCTACATGGTCAGCAACAGGATGCTGCGCTCGTGCTGTCAAATTACATTCCCGTCGCGTGGGTGATTATTCGGCTATTTTTTTGTCACAACGAGTCATTTATCCAAGCGTGCAGATAAAAATAAAAACAATCTAATGTTTTAATTAATATTTCAATGATGATTTGAATAAATATGTATCATTCTGCTCCAGCCAGCGACACGCGCCAATAACAAGAGGGGGCGTGTCCGTGTTTTTATAGATACGCACTTCCGCCGTCAGCTCCACACATCGGTTTGGGCAAACGCGCCACCTAAAGACACGGAGAATATTTGTGTAACATTTACTCAAAAATAGGCTTATTATAGTGTATTTTTGTCCGATGTAGGTGGTTTTCATTTTCCTTGAAAACAAGTTTTTCTATGAGGTGACACTTGTAAACAAACAAACATTACATTTATTAAACATGAGAAACCCCGTTGAGGCAAAGTCCCTTAGTATTCTATAGTCTTTGGTTGAAGTCTCTGTTTTGTAAATGGAAGAGGCCATCTTTGTTTTATGTATTGTTTTTGTTGCCCTTGTTTTATTGTTGAAAGCTCTGTACTGTTGCCTCACAGCAAGAAGGTTGCTGGTTCGAGTCCCAGCTGGGCCAGTTGGTATTTCTGTGAGGAGTTTGCATGTTCTCCTCATGTTGGCATGCTCTGTTTTTCTGCAGTATAGTTTAACTGAATGAACTTGGCTGTAGTGTATGAATGTGTATGATTGAGTGTGTATGGGTGTTTCCCAATACTGGGTTGCAGCTGGAAGGACATCCGCTGCGTAAAACATATGCCGGAATATTCAATAGTTGGCGGTTCATTCTGCTGAAGCTGATCAAGTCGAAGGAAAATGAATGAATTAATATTTTATTGTTTAATAATTTATTATATACTCAATTATTATGCAGTAGTCTTTTATTGCCTATCAACTTATTTGAGCATAGTGCAAATACAAAGTAATAATTCTCTTACTAAACTTGTCATAAATCCTCAATGCTTTTTGAAGCAAAGACTGCAGAAAACGGCTTCATAATTAAAGGGGAAAACAAGATTGATAAAAGGTTCAAAGTCTATATTTATTTATTCATTTTGTTTTTGGCTTAATTTCTTTATTAATCTGGGGTTGCCACAGCGGAATGAACCATCTATTTTACGCAGCGCATCCCATCCAGCCGCAACCCATCACTGGGAAACACCAATCCACACTCAAGCACACCAATAAATTCAGACAACTTAGTTTATCCAATTCACCTATACCTAGGCCCACACGGAATCTGCACACGCAGAATTCCACAGATTTTTAGCCCATCATTAATTCTGTTTATTTACTTGAGTAAATGTGTGTAAATCTGTGTTTATTCAGTTTTTTTATTATTAATTTAAGTAATTTTGTTGACTAACATGAAAATGTTTATCAGATTTATGTACAATGCAGTTTGTACAGTCATATTTTCAGTCTTTA